>NC_133658.1:871764513-871934513 GCF_037893015.1 Macrotis lagotis | reverse complement strand
TTTTTTCTTCTGTTAATTTTACAAATGAGGAAACTGAGGCAAACAGTAAAGTGACTGACCCAGGATAGAAGCAGTTAGTCAGATTTGAACTCAATTTGCCTTCCTGACTCCAGGCTGAGCACCCATTGTGCCATCAGGCTGCCCATATAAATGCCAGTTGTTTATCATCATCATCTTCTTCATCTTCATCATCACAAGTTTGCTGATTGGTAATTCAGCCTCTCCTTGAAGACTTCCAGTGATGGTGTCCACCACTGCCTCCTGAGGCAACTCCCTCCACTTTTGGATGGAGAGTTCTTTGTTAGGAAGAATTTCCTTGCATTTTCCCTCAATTTATTTCTCTGCCTTCTATTGTAATCTCACCCTTTAAAGCCAAAGTCAGTGTGTGACCAGGTCTGGAAAAGGGAAGGAAGGTCAAGGAGGAGATGGTGTTGGTGCTCAGGTCTGATTGAGAATCACAGATAGCTAGTGTCTGGCTTCTCTTGCCCATCAACCTCCCACACAGACTCCATGATCCAGTCAGTTCTGCTCCATAGCCAGGCCTCTATCTTCCTCTCCTATGGCACATGGATCTAGTTTTGCTGTTGGCAGACACATAATGGCCCTTGAAGAAAGCTATGGCGCCCTCCCCACCTCAAGTCTCCAGAGTAAACATGACTGGCTTCCTGAATAATGAAGCCATTATTCAAAGAGACCTAGGTTGGGTCTCTGCCTTCTCTTCCTTTTCCTCCTCCTAGACTTTCCTGCTATGGACAAATTCGAGTTTATTGGGATTTTCACTAAAATCATGGTAGCTAGAACTGAAAATCATCATCAATTTGATTGCTGATCAGAGTGCAGTAAGGGCAAGTCTCACTCCACTACTTATCATCTGGCCATATGGACCTCACTTTCTTTTTTCTGTAAATTGAGGGAAAATTGAATTAGATTCCTTCCTGTTATAAAACTATGGTCCCTTCAGATTTAGGGCATATTTCATGGGGAGGGTGGCATTGCAGCTGGGCCTTGAAGGATGGGGGAAAAGAAGGCAGCACAATGGAAGCATCAGTTTTATATTTTTATCTCCAACACCCAATAGAGCCCTTGGTCTATAGAAGTTATTTATTAAGTGTTTGGGGCAGTTAGAGTGGTACAATAGATAAAGCCAGGAAGACTTGAGTTCAAATTTGTCCTCAAATACTTACTAGCCATGTGACTCTGGGCAAGTCACTTAACCCTGTTTACCTCAGGTCCCTCATCTGTAAAATGAGGATAATTATGGGTACAGTTAGGTGGGCCAGTAGATAGAGTGTCAGACCTGGAGTCAGGAAGACCTCAGTTCAAATTTGCCTTCAGACTTACTAGTTGTGTGACCCTGGACAAGTCACTTAATTCTGCCTCAGTTTCCTCATCTGTAAAATGAGTTGGAAAAGGAAATGACAAATCATTCTATGGTGAAACAGGGTCACAAAGAGCTAAACATGACTGAAAAATGATTCAATTGCAATAGCTAGATTCTTGTTTGAATAAATATCTTTACCTCTCTAGTAGCTTCATCTGTAAAATGATTCAAACCCAAGTTTCAATCCTCCTTCTTCCACTTAAAACAGGGAGGGGGTAGAGTAGATACCAGATTTGGAGTCATGAAGAATAGTTTAAACCTTGCCTCAGATACTTACTGGTTGCGTGACCCTGTACAAGTCATTTAGCATCTTCTTGCCTCAATTTCTTCATCTTTAAAATGAAAATAACACCTATATTCCAAGGTTGTTATGATGATTAAATGAGATAATATTTGTAAAGTCCTTTACAACTCTTAAAGTCTTCTATAAAAGTTAATTTGCCATCCCTTTGACCTTGCACAATCACTAAAACTTCTCTTGAATTCAATTTCCTTACCTTTGAATGAGGGGACTGGACTGGATTGAAGGAGTGGAGACTCATAGATTTAGACATGGAAACTGGCAGAGACCATAAAGAAATCACTTATTCCAAGTCCCTCATTTTATGGGTTGAAGGATTCAGACCCTGTCAAGTTAATTAGTTCACTGAGGGTCACACAGCTAGTGTCTAATTCAGGATTCCAACTGAGGTCCTTGAATTCCAAACTCTGCCCTCTATACCACCATAGACCTAAGAACCCACACTGGTTGTTTTCTCTCCATTGTTGGGTACCCGTGACTACAGACCCAGGTCCATTTAGCCCCTACCATCAATTAACAATCAGCTTTTATTAGCCAACTAGCCAGTTTGAGTTGGCTCCAGCACATCTGTGAGAATAGCCCAATGACCCACTACATCTAGATAAGTACTAATGAATAAAAAAAAAGACATGGATTAATTGTAAAGGAAGGGATGGATGTTCCAGAGATCTCCCCAGGGAAGCCTTGGACATGATGATCTTTGGGCCATTTCTAGAGGTGGGAATCCACAATGCTTCTTTGTCTAACTGGCAAGAAATCTCTGGTGGAGTGCCCTGAGGAATCTTTACTTGGCCTGTGCTATATGATTTTTATCAGTGACTCAGAGAAAGGCATAACTGGCATATCCATCCAATTTGCAAATGACACAAAGTTAGGAGGGACTGATGACACAGTGGGCACCAGAATCCAAAAGATGAACCAGAGCTTAGGCCAACTCTAACATGATGAAATCCAGCAGGGGAAAACCAAAGTCTTAAACTTGGGTATCAAAAAACAAATCTATTTCACGAGATAAGAGATCTCATGAAGTCACTTTTGTTCTGAAAAGGATCTGAAAGTTTGAATGGACCACAAGTTCAATGTGAGTCAACAGAAAGCTATTTAATTTTGGGCTGTATTTAAAGAGACAGAGTGTTTATGAATAGAAGGGTGGAAATCCCACTGATCTCTACCTTTGCCAGACCTTTTCTGGAGTACTGAATTCAAGTCTAGATACCATGTTTGAAGAAGGACATTGATGAGCTGGGAATTTTCCCAGATGAGGGCATTCAAGATGGGGGAGGGTCTTGAATCAAAGTCACATAAGCATCATTTGAAGGAATAAGGCATGTTTGGCCTAAGGAAGAGAAAATTCAAGAGGGATAGAGGAGTTGTTTTTCATATATTTGAAGTCCTATTGTGTGTAGTAGGGCTTTGCTTTTTGCTGATTTCCTTCAGAAGGCCAAACCAGGATGAATGAATAAAGGTCACCCAAAACGTCAAACATGTACAGTATGCTCTGACCCTCTGTCCCAGGGCCAGGCTGTTAAACTGCCCCCCTTTAGAGTTCCAGGGTCTTAAGGGATTCAGAAGTCTCTCTTCATAAATGTCATTGACTCAAGCCACAACAGACTATGTTCACCCCATTGCTAATTGCCAGTGATTAATGGACCATTTCCATTTAACCACTAACATCGACTAGTTTTTACAAAAGAAGATATTGAAAATTAACATTTTCCCCAATATGTCACGGGTATATTCTCCCTTATATATCGCTGGGGGTAGGAAGGCTTAATATCATCCACAACCTCACTCATTTCTTAGTACTTATCCCATCAAGTTCACATACAACTGCAACATGACACCTATGTCAGTCCTGGCCAGCTTCCATTGACCTGAGTTAACAAAGGTACTCTTAAAGGTCAGTTGCTCCTTGGATCATTGATGGTAGTCTATCTGCCAGATTCAGTCTAGATTCTAACTCTTAGATTTCAGTTGCTTCCTCTTCTCACCTTTGGACACTCTCAAGATTAGACTCCACTCCCATCACCTAGAAAAGAATAAGCATAGAACAACATTTCTCAGGACCACATATCTTCAAAGGGAGAAGGCCTCCAAGCCCTCCCTCCTTACAGCATTGTCTCCCACTGGAATATATATGAACCAAAAGGATTAAAGCTTAATTATGAGGAAAAATGTCCTAATACTGGGAGCTGTCCCTTTCCTTGGAGATCTTCAAGCAGAGGTTGGCTGACCATTTGTTGAGTATGTTCTAGTAGATAGTCCTTCTGGTAAGGAGTTGATCTGAACTGTTGCTAAGCTTTCTTCCAATTTTTGATTTTTGTGATCTAGTCTAGTGAAGGCTGAATCTTGGGCTAGGAAAATCCTTCCTCCAATTTCTCATTGGGACTCCTGACTCTACCTTCCCTTTCTGCTTCTGGTTAGCTCAAACATTTTCTAGGGAAGAGTGAAATCTCACTCAGATGCCTCTGATTGGTTTTCTAATCCCAAAGATGCAGACAGGGAGACAGAAAACAGCTGGGAAATTAGAATTTTCTAACATAGAAGTTTCTAGACCTAGAAGATTCATCTATGGGACAGAACAGGAGGCCAGGAAAGGGGCAGGGCAGGAAAAAAAAGGGAATTACAGGGCACAGCTAAAGCAAGAACAGTTTGTCCAACAAGGACAGAATAAGGTTAGGGAAGAGAAAAAAATATAAATTTTTTCCCTGTATCACAACAGCTGTAGCAAGACTGGGATTTAAGCCTGGAGTTGTCCCACTCAAATCATTTCTCTCTACAATATACTACATTAGAGTCCCTGACTATGGAGAAGTAGTAAGATAAGAGTTTAACAAACTATTCACTTCAACCCTTCAAGAATCTGATATTTGGTTAGTCTGGATACTAAATCCAACCTACTTACTATATAGCTTTAAAAGGAAAAGGACGATTGACTCACAGAATCACACCACACTCCCACCTCTAAGAATTATAGCAGGCTGCCCACCCTGCCACCCCCATGCCCTAAATATTCCCTCTTCATCTCCTTCAAGAAGTTCACTCAGATAACACCTGCTCCATGAAGTGTTCCTTGATCCCCACCCACCCAACTGATCTCTCCCACTCAAAGTTTCCTCCATCATTTTGACCCTCCCCCTGATTAACCTTCCACTTAAGGAGGACCTGGAGTCTGCCATTTTTCTTTTTCACCAGGCTGCACATGGGACGTCTATGCCATGCCCTAGAAACCTGGAAGACCACTCTAGCCTGAGCATTCACACTACAGAAGTTCCCTCACCCTTGAGCTCCCCTTAAGATTAGATTATCTCCTCCCTAAACCTCTTTTGAAGGAAGATTCTCTCCACTACTGCTGCCATTTTCATCTCCCTTTTCCTCCTCCATTAGAATGTAGGCTCCTCGAGGGCAGGAACTGTCTTTTTTGCTTATACTTCTCTTCCAAGTACTTAGTATAGTATCTGGTATACAATAAACATTTAAGAAATGCTTATGGTGTCATACTTCCATATAAATCTCTTGCTTCTAGCCTAGCTATTCAAGGAATCTTGGAATTCCAAGAAGAAGGAATTATGGAACCTATATAAACTGTGAAAGGTATGCCCATATACACCTCCCAGTGGGAACTCCTTGAAAGTGGACTCTGGGACATTTCTTTACTCTCTCTCTCTCTCTCTCTCTCTCTCTCTCTCTCTCTCGCATTGAGGGTACTCTGTAGGTGCTTACTGTTTGTGGAATGGAATGAACTAATGATAATAGTAGCTAGTACTTTTACTAGAATTTACTAGAATTTAGATTAAGTTCTAATTCAATAACATTAAATTCAGTTCACCATTATGAAGTTATACCAATTACAAAAATGAAAATAACAGTCCCTACCCATCAGAGAGGTCATCCAGTCACTCTTTTAGATTTGCAAAGCAGGGGCAGCTTAGGTGGCGCAGAGAATATAGCACCGGCCCTGGAGTCAGGAGTACCACTTAATAATTACCTAGCTGTGTGGCCTTGGGCAAGCCACTTAACCCCATTGCCTTGCAAAAAAAAAAAAACTAAAAACAAAAGATTTGCAAAGCATTTAGCAGATATCTCATTTGATCCTCACAACAACCATGGGAAGTGGGTGCCCTTACTATCCCCAAATTACAGATGAGAAAATTGAGGAAAGAGAGATTAAATGACTTTCCCAGGGCCTAAAATCAGTGTCTGAGGTAGGATTTGGCCTCAAGACTTCCTGATTCTTAAATCCATCATTTGAAATCACGGTACCACTCAGCTGCCTCTAATATTGCCAGAAATCTACTCATGTTTATTCCATTCTGCATCTGATGCTCTGCCTGGTTTCAACTTCAAGGACCAAGATGATCTGGCCCTAGTATACTCCCTGGTATTCCATGCTCCTTGCCTGCCTTCTTTCATGTGCTATATTATACATACAGAGTCACACATACCCCCAACCATACACACACTAGATTGTGAGTTCCCAGAGGGCAAGGAATATCTTTTCTTATCTCCTTCTTTCTTCCCCTCTATTACAATAGGTCTTTTGTACCTCTTTATGTAATGAGATTTACCCCATTCAGTCCCCTCCATCCTCCCATCTCCTTCTTGTCCCCCTTTTTAAGGAGGTAGTGTTTTAAAATCATTCTGAGTCTCAGGAAATCATAAGTATCTATTACTTCTAGCTAAGTATATTCTCTCTAATAGAGTTAAAATATTCTCTCTAATAGAGTTACAATAGTCTCTCTAATAGAGTTACAATAGGAATGTCTTTTTTAATAATTATTTCCCCAAAGCTTAGTATGAAACATGGTAGGCACTTAAACAATGTTTACCGGATTGGCTATTGCACCTTTCCCCCTCCTAGGACTGGAGGAAACTGAGTTCCACAAAAGGAAGAAGTCCTAGAGATTAGCAACCCACATATACCAATACTGCAAGAATCTGTAATTTGTTGGCATGATAGCTCTTCCCCAAGATGTTGTTATTGTTGAGTCATTTCAGTCATATCTGACTCTTCATGGCCCCATTTTGGGTTCTCTTGGCAAGGATACTAGAAAGTCTTGTTATTTTCTACTACGGTCATTTTCCATATGAGGAAACTGAGGCAAATAGAGTTATCAAGTGACTTGCCCAAGATCACATAGCTAGGAATTGCCCAAGGTCACATTTGAACTCAGGTCCTCCTGCCTTCAGGATCAACTCTCTATCCACTGCTCCACCTGGCTGCCTCTTACTCCAAGACCCTAAATACTAATTGGTTGAGAGGATAGGGGCAATTAAAATCATAGAATTCTAGAATCACAGAGCTGGAAGGGACCTTAGAAAACATCTGTTCCTGCCTGTATCTCTTGTCATATAGCCTGATCAACCTTCTTAGATGCTAGTGCCTCCTTCCAAATTACTTTGTATATACATCATTTTATTTTATATTCACTTATATGTCTACTTATTTATAGAATGTAAGCTCCCTGAAGACAAGGATTGCTTCATTTTGCATTGCCAGATCCAAGTATAGTGCCCAAAACATTGAAGACCCTTAATATGGGGGCAGCTAGGTGGCACAGTATATGGAGTACTGACCCTGAAATCAGGAAAACCGGAATTCAAATCCAGCCTCAGACTACTTGCTAATTTTGTTACCTTGGCCAAGTAATTTAATTCCAATTGCCTGGCATCCATGGCTCTGGAGAAGAAAGTGAGGCTGGTGACATAGCATAGCCCCACTAACTCAAATCCAACTCAAATCCTTGTCATGGCATCACCTCGCTGATGTCATGGTTTTCTTTGAGAACAAAGTACAAACAACAAAAGGCCCTTAATATATGCCTGTTGGTTGATGGACATCCAACAAGTAGTCAACTAATCTTTGCTTGAAGACATCATATAAAAGAGAATCCAATGTCTACTGGGTCAACCCATTCTACCTCTAATTAGGTCTTACTGTTGGAAAGGTTTTCTTTAAATAAAACTTAAATGTGTCTCTTTGCAGTTTAGATTCATTGCTCCTGGTTCTGCCTTCTGAAGCCAAGAATAAGTCTACTCTCTCTTTCATATGGCAATTTTTCATATATTTGAAGGCAGATATTCTTCTCCACCTGCTCCAGTCTGTTCCTCCAACCAAGTCTAGCATCCTTAACTAAACCTTCCTCTAGAGGCTCCCTGATTTATCCACATCCCTTCCAAAATATGGCTCCCAAGACTGTTATTGTCTTTGATCATTATCCCATGCATTCCAATAAAGGGTCCTCTTCTTTTTTACAACCCCTCTTTTTCCCCATGTAAGCTTTTTAAATTAAATGTTCTTTTTATTTTTAGTTTTTCCTCATTAGCTTCAGCTCATTCTGAGCTTTAGCCATCTCAACTTTATTCTTAGATGATTCTGTCACACTTTTGCAACCATTCCCTATTTACTTCCATTCATTTCCTTCTTTGGTAAAATACTTAAAAATCTAAAGTAGTTAATGAATTTCTTATGGATCCACATGAGCCCATAAGGCAATTTCCTCCTAACCAGAGTTTTCTCTTTGTAGCTCCAAAATTTTATTCTTCATAACTTTACATCCAACCTGGGCTACCCTCTCCTGTAGAAATTTAATTCCTAGGATCCTATTTGTTCTTTCTCCAAACATTTCAAAAACTGTTTTTAAAAAAAAATCTAAGATTTCTGAGACAACTATAAGATGGAGCAGTCACCAGCCACAAAAATTCCCTTTATTTCTACCTGAATAACTAGGTTCTCCTTATTTGTAAGAAGTAGGTCCAGAATAGAAATCCCCTGTGTTGGTTTCTCTCCTTTTGAAGGATATGGTGCTTGTTGTTTGTCCTTCATCCTCAAAGAGGATTGTGACGTTAGGGAAGTGATAGCATGACAAGTAAGTGAATTGAATTCAAGTGCAGAAGAGCTATATAAAGTTACCAGCTTTACTCTCTCCTCCAGAGCCATCTGGGTCCAGTGGCTAGATATGAATCAAGACAACTGGAGATGACCCTGGATGTAATGGGAGTCCTTGGTCTTTTTAAGCCAAGGTCTTTAACAGCTGTCAATTTGGCTGAGGCAATACCCAATAACTGATCTAGGATAAGGAAGAAAGAAATGAAGCAAAGAATGGCCTTAAAATTTTACCTAGTCCAAAAAATAATAATAATCAATCAGAGTTTCTGACCAAATCAGAAACTATTGCTATTACATTCATTCAAGGCTACAGTATAATCCTTAGGGTAATTTCTTCACAAGAGTTATAGGGCAATTAAGTAACAATGGAGAGAGTGCTGGCCTTGGAATCAGAAATCTGCCTCAGACACTTACTGGCTGTGTGACCTTGGGCAAGTCACTTAGCCTCAATTGCCTTGCATCCAGAGCTATCTCTAATTGACCTGATTCATATCTGATGGTCCCAGAGGAGAAAGTGAAGCTGATGACTTAGCCCAGCCCCACCTCACTCAAATCCAATTCATGTGCTTGTTATGACATCATCTTCCTGATGACATGGTCTTCGAGAATGAAGGACAAACATCATCATCTTCACATCTTAATTTACAAAGTTACTTAGTGCTCAGCCCCAGTGTTCATCTCTGACTTCCAGAACCATTGACCAGACCTAAATCTTAGTCCACCAAGTCTCTGGATTCAGTCTATAACAAATCTACCTCTTTGCATTAGGATCTCTAGGAAACAAGAGGGGCTCTTTCATCTTGTTGGTTATCCATACCTCAAGCATTTGTCTCTATATATGTCTGGGGGCATGATTTCTCTAACTGGATCTTTTCTTGAATCTCATCTCCTGTGCATTTCTGGGCATCTCAGCTGCTATTTTTTCCTTTACTGCTGTTCCTTTCTCTGGGATCTAGGTTGGTAGAGAGATGTAGGCAATTTTCTTCCTCCCTTTCCTTTTTTCGATTTTAAGATGTTTTGATTAGATTAAATTTGCTAAGGGACTTTAAGCTCATGAAGATACTTGTCAGTTCCCCTGAACTGTCAATCTCCCCAGCTGTCAATCTGAGGGAAAGAGGGGAGATCTTGAGAACCATTATTTAAAAAAGGAACAGGAAAGAAGACTAATTAGCCAGACCTATGAAGGAGGTAGCTTTTATTTGGGGAAGGGGGGTCACTAGATTTTAGTCCTCGGGGACTTTGACTCTACCATACAGTAAAGGAGATTGGGACTGTTTTGGGGTTAAATTAAATAGTCACTGACATCCCTGTCAAGTCTATGAGCTCCCCTGAGAGTCTCTGTCTTAGGGAGTATTTGCTCTGATGAAGATGGGCAGATAAAGATGCTCCCTCTCTATCCAAGGGGTCAGGTTGAAGCTGGTAATAGACTTTGATCTGAGGACCCTGAAACCCCTATAGAGGTAGGTGGAATGGTAAGTGAAGTCAAGGACCCAGGGTCAGATGTGAATGAGTTCTCAGCTAGTCTAGGGTTCTTCTCTCACTGCCTCAGACAACAATCATTTCAGAAACAATAAAAAGTGGACCCTCCGGCCAGGTATAGCAATAGCAAAGGGCCTGCTATAATTTGTTTTTGTACTTTCAAACATGGCAGACTTAGAGAATCACAGACATCAGAACTGGGAGGGGCTTCAGGACACAGGAAGTACAAGATAAATATCCTTTAGAGCAAAAAAAATGTCAAAAAATGAAAGGAGCCCTTAGAAGTCAGAATGTCAGAGCTGGGAGGACACAGGATGTCAGAGCTGGGAGAACCCTTAGAACACAGGGTGTCAGAGCTTAGAGAGCCCTTAGAACTCAGGCTGTCAGAGCTGGGAGGTCTCTTAGAATTCAGAAGGTCAGAGCTCAAATGAGTCTTAAAACATGTCCACGTAGATCATATGTGTCTACATTGACTGGTCTAGATAAGACAAAGAGAAGCAAGAAAGGATATCTCTTTTATCTCATCTGACCCACACAATCTGCCCCTCTGAAGTAGGTGCTATTAATACCTCCATTTTACAGATGAGGAACCTGAGGCAGGCAGAGGTTAAATGACTTGCCCAATATCACACATGAAGATAAGTCTTCCTAATTCCAGGTCCATAGCATGCTGTACTATGGCAATCCCTAGCAGCCTTACACTGATGAAATTGTAGGTTTAATCCTCTCCCAAACCTGAGTATAGGGTCAACAGCCCTGGACCTTCTGTCTGAAATACCTGAGTTTAATCCTAGTTCCAACAGTTACCTTAATAGCCTGGCAGCCTGGCAAGCAAAAGAAACCACATTGAGGTGTGGGGGATGGGGTGGCACTGGGATTAACCCTTTATCCCATAACTTCATGCAGATCCTGGTTTGGATTCACTCCCAACTCCCAATCACATTGACAACCTCAGGAACTCACCATCAGTCTTGCTCCACCCTCACTCCCCACCCAGCTCTAGAATTATTACCAATTGAACTCTACCCTTATTGCTGATAAGAGGGTGTCAATCTATTCCCACACAGGATGCAAGTCCCCCTTCCTGACCATTACTCCTGTAGGTGCATTGTTTCCCCCCAACTAGAATGTAAGCTCCTTTAGGTCAGGACTGTTTTTGCTTTTGGATTTGTACTTCATTCATTCATTCATTTCTCTGAGCCTCAGCTTTCTCATATGTAAAAATGACTGTATTAATACTAATACTACTAACTCATAGAGTGATTTATGTTTCATAAAAATTAGTTATTATTCTTATTGATTGGTAATGGAGAAATCATTTCCAAAATGTATAATGGTTATTAATAATCATTTTAACTACCATTTATATAGCATCCAGAGTCAGACACTGTGCTAATCAATTAATAATAGCACCAAGGTATATTGCCAAGTTTGCCTCTTTTATTCTTTTAACAACTCAAAGAAGTTATTATCCTCATTTTACAGAAGGATAAACTGAGGCAAACAGAAGTTAAAGTGACAGTAGGTGTTTGAGGTCAGATTTGAACTCTATCTGCTTCACCAGATAGACCCAAAATCCAGATCTCCTGGGTCACAGTCCAATATTCTCTACCACACTGTGCTGCCCTTCTGTGAGAGAACAGAGGTATCAGGTATCCCCTCCCCATCCCTCATAGAGGGACCTGTTTACTGGCAAGCACTGGGAAGGACAGGATACCACACCCTTGTCGAAGGGTGAAAATTTCTTCCAGTGCTAACAAAGATGAGATGTAAGGTTGACTTTGCTCTCCCATCTAACATCAGCAAACATTGCCATCTGTTCTGCCTCCTTCCCCCAATGGCCAGGAACAACACAAGATGACCCTGAGAGATAAGACTCTAGGAGTCAACTAATTCTAGCCTCAGGGGCTATGAGTGACTCACTTCCTTTGCTCCCAGATACCCCTCTATTTCCTGAGAAGGTACTGATTATAAAAAAAAGTTTACATTTCAGAATACGTAAGATGAATGTGGAGGTTAAAGAACATCTTGAGGGGTAGTAAGATGCCAAGGAAAGAAGGTCAGGTCTGAAACCAAAGGAACTGAGTTCAAATGCTTACTCCTACACTTACCCTCTGTGTGGTGTGACCTTGGGCAAGTCATTTTTTAAAAAATCTTGCTGTACTTCAATTTCCCTAGCTCTAAATTTGCCTTAGATATCAGAAATAGTTTACTCTATAGAGAGATTTTATTTTAGTTTAGTTTAGTTTTTGCAAGGCAGTGGCATTAAATGACTTGCCCAAGGTCACACAGTTAGGTAATTAAGTGTCAGAGGTCAAATTTGAACTCACATCCTCCTGACTCCAGGGTTGGTGCTCTATCCACTGCGCCACCTAGCTGCCTTATAGAGATATTTTATACCATTATCTCTGAACTTTTCTGAAACTGATGGGAAAGAGTATTGGCCCTAGGGTTTTCTCTCTTTCTGTCTCTGTCTCTGTCTCTGTCTCTGTCTCTCTCTCTCTCTCTCTCTCCCTCTCTCTCTGTCTCTGTCTCTCTCTCCACCTCTTACCTGTCTTCTGATCTAGATTGTCTTTTCTGAAAAGTTACTGAGGAGGGGCAGCTAGGTAGCATAGTGGATAGAGCACTGGCCCTGGAGCCAGGAGGATCTGAGTTCAAATCCAGTCTCAGGCACTTAATAATTGCCTAGCTGGGTGACCCTGAGCAAGATACTTAACCCCATTGCCTTAAATAATTTTTTTTAAAAGTTACTGAAACAGAATCAAGTCACTCTGCAATTAGATTGTGGATTTCAAAGTGGACTGGTTGCTTTCCATGCAATTAGATCCTCTCTAATGGACTTTCCATCTTGAAGGGCCCTCCCAGCTCTGACATTCTCTGTTCTAAAGGTCCTTCCAGTTCTAAAAATTTTATTTTAAGACCCCTACCAGCTCTGACATTCTGTGTTCTAGGGGCTATTCCAGCTCTGACATTCTATATTCTAAGGCCTCTTCCAGTTTTGACATCCTGTGTTCTAAGGGCCCTCCCAGCTCTGAAATTCTATGTTCTAAAGTCTCTCCCAGTTCTGACATCCTGTGTTCTAAGGGACCCCTCAACTCTGACATTTTATGTTCTAAGGGTCCTTCTAGTTCTGATATTCTAAATTCTAATATCCCGTGATCTATGTTCTAAGCAATATTTCCAGCATTCTCTGCTATAATCTCTTGCATTTCTAAGACCTCTGTTTACCTTTTACCTATTGTCTATGACAATATATATTTTAGTTATGTTTATATTTCTGTATATGTATGTCCTTTCTCCCAATAGAATGTAAGTCCTTTAAAGACAAGACTTATTTCCCTTTTACCTTTGTATGCTCAGGACCCAGAATAGTGACTACACATAGTAGTATCAAAATGAGATACTTTGAGATACAAAATACTTTGCTAGCCTTTAAAGTTTTACAGAAATACTAGCAATTATTATATTTAACAAATGTTTGTTGATTGACAACAGTTTCAGTCAAAGTTTTACTTGATTGAGACTTTCCCATCTGCTACTCTCTGATACTCTAGACACCCTGGAGAGAAAGCCAGGGATGGGTCTGGGCTGCCTCCTTCTGGGGGACAATGAGAACAGTCCTTTATATTTTCTATTTTTTGAACTCAAAGCTTGTTCTGTTTTCCGAGTCTTCCCCCACAAAGCCATATAAAGTAGAAGAGGCAAGGATTACTATCCCCTTTTTACTGATGTGGAAACTAAGGCTAAGAGATGAAAAGCAATTAGAAGTACAGTATACTATATCTATGTTAAGGATAGAACTTTTGTTGTTGTTTGATAGTTTCAGTCATGTCCAACTCTTCATGATGCCATTTGGTGTTTTTTGGCAGAGACACTAGAGTGGTTTAAAATTTCCTTCTCCAGATCATTTTATAGATGAGGAAACTGAGGCAAACAGGGTTAAATGACTTGTCCAGGGTCACACGGCTAGTGAATGTCTGAGGATGGTTTTGAACTCAGAAAGATGAGTCTTGTGGATTCCTGACCCAGCACCACCTAACTACTAAGTGTAATGGAAAAAGAATTTGATTTAGATTCTGAGACCTCAGTTTGACTTCCCAATTTTGCTGCCTGTGTGGATCTGGGAAAGTCACTTCATTCCTATGAAACTCAGTTTCTCAATCTCTAAAAATAAAAATATTTGACAAAATCATCTCTAAATTTTCCTTTACCTCTAAATCTTCCTACTGTCCTTTAGGTCAGTAGGAAGAACCCTGGTCTAAGAATCAGGGCACCTGGGTTAGAAATCCAATTTAACCACTAACTTAACACTTAAGTGACCAAGTCCCTTCTCCTCTCTGAGCCTCAGTTTCTGGTTCTGTAAAAAGAGGGAATTAGACATCTCTAAGGCCCCTCTCAGCTTCAGATTATGTCATCTTATGAATCTTCTTGCAGCTCAATGAAAGATCAGCCCCTTAGGGGGACAGAAGACTTGAAAGATGTGGATGAGAAAAAGAAAGGACCAGCAGTTGGATATCTCTTGGTCCTCAAACCCCAGACAAGAACCTTGTTTACAAGAACCAAGAGGGAGAGAGAGAAAAGTTGTGGGGGCTGGCTTTTCTGGGTTGAGTAGGTTGACAGCATCTGGCCTGGGGAACAGGACTGTTTCCACCATCTGGTCCTCCCCCTGTACCCCCACTCAAGCCTCCTCATCGCCCTGCCAAGGGCATCACCCTCTCCTGGGAGAAGCACAGACAGTGATTTCCCCAGGCAGAACCATGGGGGCTGGGTTGGAACTCCAATCAAGTCTGTTCTCAGGGAGGTGGGATCCCTGGGGAAGAGAAAAACATGTCCACAGTTAAGTGGGAACAAATCCAAGCAGTGTCAATGTGCTGCTTCTCCTCCTTCCACATTCCCTAATGTCCAGTCATACCTGCCTTCGAATTGAACTTCATTGAATCTATCAATGGGGATTCATGTCCTCATTTAATAGATAGAGAAACTGAGATTCAGGGAAATCACTTCACCCAAAGTCACACCTATTAAGAACCAGGACTTCCCATTTCCTGGCCAGGGGACCTCTCCTTATTAAGGATCTACATAGTCCTAGAAGGCTCTTGATCTCTTTGGCAATGAAACTAAATTTACCTGAATGAAATTTATTTATAATTATAGAAATACATGGGGTCAACAATGCTTGATAAAAAAATTTGGCTGTCCTAATAATAACTAAAGGTCCAAAAAGTATTTTATAAACATCATTTCATTGGGACCTCATATAACTCTGTGTGGGAGGTATGATTATTAGATACATTTTGCAGATGAAGGCCCAGACTGAGGGAAATGACTTGCCCAGCAAGATTCAAGCCCAAATATTCCTTACTACAAGTCCTGAATTTTAATAAAGAGGCACAGTGATATAGAACATATGGCTTAGAGACAGGGATACCAGTTTAAATTCAGCCTCTAGACATTTACTGTGTGATCCCGAGTAAGTCATTTAACATCTGGTTGCCTCAGTTTCCTCATCTGTAAAAGGGGATGACAATAACACTTACCTCTTACAGGGTGGATGTGAGGATCAAATGATATAATATTTGGAAAGTGCTGTGTAAACCTTAAAGGATCTGCCAAGCTACTAAGCATTTAGTTCACACCCTAAATTTCACAGTTGAAAAAGCTGAGGTCAGAAAGAGGAAAAGTACTCACTCCATTTCTCTTGCTTTAGTAAGTAGCAGATGCAGGATTCAAACCCAACTCTTTTTCTGACTCCAAGCCCAAAACTTGTTCCACTTCCCAAAGTTGTAATTCTTCTAGAGTTCCATCCCTTTCCATCTTCACCTCTCTACTCTAAGGACACTTGACTGAGGACTATGCCCCCCCCAAAGTGGATCTACACCAACCTCCTTCTTTGGGTTGCCACTCCCCAAAGGAAATGTCCACTAAGCCCTCCTATGCCATGCATAAGGCTTCCTGTATTTCATAACCTGCTACTGGGTGAGGGGGAGAGGAGTAGAGGAGCAGGAAAAAGGTCAGGGGGAGGGACCAGTCCCTATTAATTGTCTTTCTCTGAAAACAGGGTCCCTGTCATCACTTTGTTGAACTTGTTATTGGTGCCCGCAATCAGAGGGCTGGATGTTCCCTCTCTTCTTGTCTGCTCTAGACAGCCCCCTCTCCCAGTCTGAGCAGAAGACAAGGTTGAATTCTGTAGCATAGTTAGGAAAGCAGCCAACTTGGCAGGATATCTGGATTCAGATTTTGACTTTGCCACTTGGTAGTTTTGTTCCTTTACCTCTTCAGGACTGTGAGATAAATTATGTTGAACTCTATTATTGCCAAGTCTCCTCCCAGCTCTGACATCCTGCATTCTAATGGCTCATGGAGCTCTGATGTTCTCTGTTCTAGGGGACTCTCCCAGTTCTGACATCTTATTTTGTAAGGTCTCATCCAGATGGTATTCTATTTTTTATGGTTCCCAATTCTCAGAGTTGGTTGGTCTTGACAGGGGAACAATATTGGGAAAATTCAGAAAGGGGAGTGCTATGCATCCCTGTCCCTGCTTTAGTTGAAGATTGCATTCATGCAAGCATGAATGAAGATAGGAATGAATAAATGAATGAAATAATCACTGCCAAGCACTGCAGTGAGTGGTAGAAATACAAATACAAAAAGCAAGATAGTCATGGAACCTCTGTGCCTCAGTTTCCTTATTTGTCAAATGAGGAGATAAGACTAGATAGAACTTTCAAGTTCTAAAACTATAATCCTCTGACCCCTACCTTGGGGGGGGGGGGTTTACATTCTAATTAGGGAAGACCACACACATAGGCAAGGAGAGATGTTTTGGGAGATCCAAGGGACAGTGAGAGGAATCATAAGAAAGTGGATTGTCACACTCTTTCCAGTAGCAATGACAAGATTACTTCCTATAGAGTTCCAAAATTAGAAATAAGAGGTTGTGTGGGAATGGGAGAACTGGCAATATGTCAAGGAGCCTACAAATGTGGCTCTCACCAATGGAAGAAAGGATGAAGGCAAAAAGGAAGGTCAGGACCATGGTCAGCACTCCAGAGCTGAATGGAGAGGTGCATCTAACAATTCAGAGTACAAGCCCTTGCTGAATGCTGTGGCACCATGAGGATGCTGATGTTTAGTCCTTCCTCGAAGAAGACCATGGCATCAAGGAGATGATGCCATGAAAGCAAGTGAATTGTATTTGAGTATGGGGGTACCATGCTAAGTCATCAGTCTCACTTTCTCCTCCAGAGCATCTGGGTCTAGTGACCAGATAATAGAGCAAGATGACTAGAGATGACTCTGGATGCAAAGCTATCAAGTTAAGTGACTTGCCCAAGTTCACACATCTAGTAAGTGTCATATCTGAGGTCACATTTGAACTCAGTTCTTCCTGATCCCAGGACTGGCATCTTATCTACTGTACCATCTAGTTGCTCTGTGGCACTAAGTCAGCCCAAGGAAAGCTCATCAGAATAAGAGTTCTGGAGGCTGGGGTTACACAAGCAGGATTTAAATTCTTCCCAGGAAGGTTCAAATGAGTTCACTAGAACTTTAGAACATGGGGAGGGGAGGGGAGGGTTCAGTGGCCTTCCCTCTTGTCTTCTGTTTGTCTCTAATCCAAAACTGGTACCATGCTCTTCACCAAAGCAGTCAAGTGACATGGCTATTGGTACTAATTGGATGAGTTGGGAATCAACTACAAGCTTTCCACGAAAGTGAAAGACCACCAGACCTATCATCTGTCCTGCCACTATGCCCTCTAGATCTCTGGGAATTTCCATCTGACCTAAGAACTTCTGGTCCTTCTGGTCCTTTGTATCCTGGCTCTTAGCATAGTGTCTGACATGTAGTAGGTGCTTAATCAATTTTTCTTGGCTTGACTTAATCCTGCAGATGAATTCTTTTACATGAATAGTCTCCCCCAATTGGAGTATGAGCTCTTTGAGAGAAAGGACTGTCTTGTTCATTTTTTCTACTTGTAGTCCATTTTTAAATTCTTTTTTTCCATTAATTACATCATTTCACTTTCACAAGAACCCTATGAGATGGGTAGAGATAGTATAATTAGTCCAATTTTACAGATAAAGAAACTGAGGCCCAGAGCCATCAAGTATCTTGCCCTTAGTCATATACCTGATAAGTAGCAAAACTGGGACTTGAATCCTCACTTTCAGACCCTCAGACCAGTCTTCTTTCTATTATACCACATGCCCTACATCTGTCATGATAATATATTTTTGACTTTGAGCTAGAAAATAACTTAGAAACATCTCATCCAAACCCCTCATTTCATAAGTAAACTGAAGAGCAGAAACATTTGGTGTTTTACCCAAAGTCCTACAGGTAGTAAAAGTGAGATCCAAAATCAAGCCTTCTGACTTCCTAGCCAACTCTTTTTTTTTTCATTAGATCATACTATCTACCTGCCTGTAAGAGGGCCTGAAGACTGATAGACAAGGAACCATAATGATGAGGGTCAGAGCTAATAATAATAATACTGAAGCATGACCCAGAAAGCATCGAGAGAGCCCAACACAGGAGAAGGAAGAAAAACTCCCTTGGGCTAAGCTGAATGAAACAGTTTATTATAGGGAATGGAATAAGGATGAGAAAAACAATGGAGAAGCTTTCATCCAAGAGGGCAAAAGAGACTAGGAAGGAGAGAGGGAGGAAGCAGGAAGGGAGATGGGATTAAGGAAGAAAGAATTAGAAAAGAAAAACAAAAACAAATGGAGTGGCAGAAGGTGTTCCTCTTCAGAGAACAAAGAACTAGGAAGAACCTAAGCACAGAGTGCCGGAAGAGAGAATGTTAGGAGTGAGGAAAGGTCTCAAAACACAGATCTAGGACAGCCCTTAGAACAGAGTATCAGAGTTGGGAGGGGACCTTGGAACACAGAACATTAAAGCTGAGAAGAAACCTTAGAACACAATGTCAGAGCTAGCAGGGACATTAGAATATAAAGCATTAAAGATGGGAGGAACCTTAGAACATAAATTGTCACAACTGAGAGAAACCTTAAGAAATCATTTAGTCCAACCTCCTCATTTTATAAAGGTGTAAACTGAGATCCAGAAAAAGAAAAGGAATTGCCTAGTATCTCAGAGTCAGGGCAAATGGCAGAACAAAGATTCAAATTCAGGTCTCCTAAATTCAGATTCAGTGGTATTCCCACTATATCACACCACCTCTATTAGGAACTATTTCTTAACCTTTTTTTCCTTAAGCCTAGATCCCAGAAATCACCAGCATCCAAATGTCTTTGTCAGCTGCTTCTTAGTTCCTGCTGACCATGTCAAGCTGACAGACCTAATGCCTAGCCCAAAGCTGGTACAGAAAGAGACAACCAAGGACCTTCATATCAATTATGTCATTTGATCTTCTCAAGGCCTCTTTGTATCAAGCAAGTATCACCCTTCCTGATAGAAAAACTGAGGCCAAGAGAATTTCAACATGTTGCCTAAATACATAGAGAAAAATAAGTCAAGACTGGTTTAGAAATTGGTGACCTTGGCCCAGTCAACTCTCTCAAGGCCTCTGTTTCCTCATTTATAAAATAGATTCCACTAGATCTCTAAAATCCCTCCCAGCTCTGACTTTTTTTGTTCTATAAACCCTCCTAACTCTGACATTCTCTGTTCCAAGGCCCTCCCAACTCTGACATTCTGTGTTCTAAGTTCCCCCGCTAGTTCTTCCATTATCTGTTCTAAGATTCTTTCCAGTTCTGTAATTCTTGGTGAAGTTCCCTTCTCACACTTATCTTCTGTATTGTATTTTATTTTTCCCTGGTTACATGCAAAACAAGTTTTAACATTCATTTTTAAAACCTTGAATTCTGAATTTTCTCTTCCTTCCACCTCAACCCCCCCTCATTAAGAAAGCAAGTTGATATAGGCCAGGGGTGGCCTATTGAAAATTGTATAGTCATGAAAAACGTTACCACAATAGTCATGTTCACATTTATGTTCTGTAATCTAAAGTCCCCAGATTTAATATTCTAGGTTCTATATTCTAAGATATTCAAAGAACCCTTCTAGCTATAATATTCTGTGCTCAACAATACCTCAGAACTCCGACATTCTATGCTCATCCATCCATTCTATGTCCATTCTAGGATTCCTTATTCTCTGCCTAAGATACTTCCCAATGGACTTGGTTAGATTTGGTCCTCTATCATAATATAGTTTAAGGTTTTATGGATGGGGCCACATTGGAAAATCAGTGTAAGGGCCTTGCTGTCAGCCCTGTTACTGCATCATAAGGACCATTAACTGGGTCATTCCATCAGCCCTGCAACTTAAACCTTCAATATGTATTGCCTTTCACTAATAGAATGTGAGCTTAATGCTCTAGAGTAGGGACTGGATCACTTTTCTATTCTTATCCCCAATAATTATATCATTTGGCACAAGTCGAGGACTTAATATATCCATTGTCATTCACTCTTTCATGTATTCACCCAGCCAATGGGTCAGTCAGCAACCACTCTCAATGTGCCAGACATTCTATCAAGCACCAGTTTGGGGGCCACATGAGGACTGCAGATAGGTCAGTGGGTCTTGGATTCCAACGTTCCCAAAGTCCAAGGCAGTGCCAGAAAATATCTGCCTGCTGCCAGTCTGAATTTGGGTCTCTCCCTTGTTCCTCCTCAATGTTAAGCTTTTTTAGCCAAACCCAGCATCCGCATCGGACCTGAACTTTTCTGTTGCCACAGCAACCCCAAGGATGGGGTGGGTGTGTATGCAGCAGCAGTCCCACCCCTGGCCTACTTTTCCTGGAGGCCCAGCTTGGAGGTGGGCAGCCCTACCCTTCCCCAAGTGCCTCCTCCCAAGAAGAGAACTGGGTTCCCATTCTGGACCTTCTAGGCCCCCCCTGGCCCTCCCCATAGAAAGTGATTTTGAAGAGGGAAGCAAAATGTGGTACTTTCCAGGGAGCCTGACTATAGGCTTCCACCCTATCCCCTGCATCCCTCCTCCCACAGGTCTTCCAAGGACCCTTTCACTTCTGGATTACCCAGCTCCAGGGTTGACCACTGGAAGAATTTCCTTAAGTTTCAAAGTGTGTTATATAAGAGGAAGCAGGAACCTTTCCTTTGGGAAAGATTTCTAACCAGCCAGTCTAAGTCCTTTAGACAAGAGGAGTATTTTAGCCTAAAAAGGGGACACCAGGGACCCCTCTGCTCTATGATGCTCATAACAGACAAGATCTGGAAGAAAACCTTGGCTGGAATCTTGGCTGTCCCTCTTACTACCCATTCACCAACATAGACCTCAGTTTTCTCATCAGTAAAAGAAAGGGATTGGGTGTGATAACTTCCAGTTTGGGTCCTATGATCTTATGGTTCCTGTGTTCCAGCTAGACCACACACACACACACACACACACACACACACACACACACACACACACAAACACACACACACACCACACCACTTTCCATTCATATACTCTTGGCAGCTAGAAGACTCAGCAGGTAAAATCATTAAAGTTAGAATGAGGAAGGGGCAAGTAGGTAGTGCAGTGGATAGAGCACCGGTCCTGGAGTCAGGAGCACCTGAGTTCAAATCTGAATTCAGATACTTGTTAATAATTACCTAGCTGTATGACCTTGGGCAAGTCACTTAATCCCATTGCCTTGCAAAAAAAAAAGTTAGAATGAAGAAGACCTGGGTTCAAATCCCAATGACCTTTATGATCTGGGCAAGTCATTTAACTTCTGCCAATGGCTACAAAGAGACAGAATAGTATACAAGACCTGGGTTTTAACCTAAGCTCCTTCTCTACCACAAAGTTACTGTTATGTTTCTTGGAGGAGTCACTTCCTCTCCCTTGATCTCAGTTTCCCTAAATATAAAATAAGATGGTTGAGCTAAACAAGCTCTCTCAATTCACATGCATTCTGTGTTCTAAGATTTCTCCCAATTTTAACATCCTGTGCTCTAAGGACTGATGTTATTCTTAGATTCTTAGCTCCTTAAAGATAGGGAATGTCTCTTGCTTCCTTTTGTAATTAATACAGTGTCTGGCACATAAAGAACATTTAATAAATGGTGATTGATTGATTTTGCATTTGATGTTATTCAAAAATAAAGGTTTTTTCCCAGCTCTGACATTGTGCATTTTAGGGGCCCTTCTCCCTCTGGCTCTCTATGTTCTTCTAATTTCTGAAGTCTCATCTCTTCCTGTGCTCTGATTCTATCAGCTGTCTTCAGCAACTTTGGGGGTCAGGCTCAGAGAGCGTGTGGAGGAGGACAGAGCAGGCAGGTCCAGAGGGCAGCCTGGACGTTGGCTTTGGCAGAGTCTGCCCTCTCTGGCTCAGGGAATTTCCTTCGATAGCAGATGGATAGACAGAAGTCTTTGGGGGTGTTTGCTGGTCTTGTGAAATGTGGTTTTCAAAAATAGGACACTCTAGAGGGAAGGGCAGTCATGGCAACTTTCTTACATGGAAGAGAATTTTCATATGTTCCTACTCCCATGTCCTAGTGTGCATGCATGTATTTGTGTAGATTTGCATGTATGTGTTTGAACATATGGACCTTGATGATCATGCAACCAATACTCCACACTGACTGTCTAATTTACTTGTATTGATGAGATGCATGTGTCCATACATATTTCTGTGCATGCACATGCAAGTATAGATACTCAGAAGGCTTGAGTTTGAATGTCAGCATCTTGTGCTGTTGGGATAGGGACACATCCATGCATGAATGCCCATGTGTGTGCATGTTGGTCTGTGCATGTCTGATTCCCACCATATGTATCCTGGGTATTTGTTGTTGCATGGACCTGGCTGAGTTTCTCTCTGAGAGCAAAGATGAAGTAATTAAATCTTAGCTCCAACTCAGAAAATATCAATTGGCAGGAAATTCTACCCCATCCTCCCCTCCCCCTGCCACATGCCTCCCCTGAGGAACTTTCAGAAGAAGTCTCAGGAGCAGGAGTTGGAAGAGGGAGGAAGGACAGGGACGAGGGAGGAGAGAGGACAGGATAGAGAGGGAGACCCAGGCCAAAAGCCATCAATGGCTTTTCCAATTTTTGTTTCCAGCAGCAAGGAAAAAGAACCCAACTCACTAGTCCTAGATCAGGGATGCCAGGATCTGGATGACCAATTTCGAACCACATTCCAAGAAAATGAAACTCATCCTTGTTTTCATTCAACCTTTGGGTTTTTTTCTGGTAAAGAAAGAGCAATTAAAGGAGCAAGAAAAGATATTGGAGTGGGAATTAGGAATCCTGGGTTTGCCTCTCAATTGTGCCCCCATCACCTCTATGTCTACCAAACTCTTTTCCCCCACCTGGAGTCTCTATACCTCGAGGTGTAAAATGAAGGGTTGGACAGAGATGATCCATAAGGTTCCTCCCCACTCTGACATCCCATGTTCTAAGAGCCCTCCCAGCTCTGACATTCCATGTTCTAAGAGCCCTCCCCACTCTGACATCCTGTGTTCTAAAGACCCTCTCATTTCTGACAACCTATGTTCTAAGATCCCATCCAGATAGGCTATATAATCATATCATCATGACCTTTAGAAGGGGCCAATCTATTCAACAATCATTTATCAAACACACAGTGGCAGGTACCCTAATTAGCCCTGAGATTCAAAAACAGAACAATCCCTGCCTTCCAGAAGCTTCTATTTTACAGGAAACAAAACATATACATATATGGTCATACAAGATAAATACAAAATAAAGATATATATGCAAAGGTATTGGGGCAGGGAGGAAGCTTAGCTAATGAGGAAATCAGGGAAAGTCTCCAGCAGAAGAGAAAAATTGGTCCTTAATCCTCGAGGTGATGAAAAGCCGCTGCAGTTTATTGAGCAAGGGAGTGACATAGTCAAGCCTGTGCTTTAGGATAAATCACTTTGGCAGCTGTGTGGAGGAGGGACTGGAGTGGGGAGAGACTTGAGTCAGGGAGACCAATTAGGAAATTACTGCCAGAAGGACAGAAAAGAAAATTTAAGAAGGAAGGAAGAAAGGAGCCCTGATCCAGAAGGGGATCAGGAACAGTTTCCTCGAGGAGATGTTGGCACATGAAGAAAGCCAGGGGCAGAGTCCCAAGGGGAGGGGATGCATTCTGTACAAGAGGGGTGGCCTAGGGGGACTGTAAAAAGGGGGGGAGGTAGAATGCTAGGCTAGGTGGTAAAGCCTAGAGTTAGGAAAATCTGAGTTTAAATCCAACCCCAGACAACCCATTAATTGTGTGACCCTGGGCAAGATGTTTTTTCCTCTGCCTCAGTTTCCTCAGCTGAAAAAATAGGAATAATAAGAGCACCACTCTCTCAAGGTTGTTGTGAGGATGAAATAAGATCAAATGGCATAAAATTTTAAAGCACTTAGCACTATCTTCTTGTTAAGTGGTTTTTCAGTCATATCCAACCATAGATGACCCCACTTGGGAGTTTTCTTGGCAGAGATACTGAAGTGGTTTACATTTCCTTCTCCAGCTCATTTGACAGATGAGGAAACTGAGGCAAAACTGCATGAAATGACTCATCCAAGGTCACATACCTAGCAAGTGAGGCTGGCATTAAATTCAGGAAGATGAGGCTTTTTGATTCCAAGCCCAGGGCTCTATGCTCTAAAGTACCAGTTAATAAAAGCTTTCTCTCTTCTCTTTCCCCAAGATGGCAAGTAGGCTAGTCTGGCTAGAATATAGAATGAGAGATGTGCATGAAAGGTAGCCTGAGCCAGACTGTGAGGGGCACAAATACCAAGCCAAGGAGATTGTATTTTATCCTGGAAGGCAATAGGGAGCTGTTAAAATTTTTTAATAGAGCAGTTCCCTTGGACCTCAGAGATCATCCTTCATTTTACAGGCAAGCAAACTGAGACAGGCCTATAAAGATAACCATGACTGCCTAATGTCATACACACAATCAGAAGCAGAGCAGGGACCTGCGAACACAGATCCCAGTTAATTCCCTTCTGCAGTTTCCAACATTCAGCTTTAAAAAAATTTTTTTCCAGATGAAGGGAGGGAGGAACCTAAGAAACACAAATATTTCAGAGGTGAGCACAGAAGAGGTTACAGGGAAAAAAGAATTCTATGAGCAAGTGTGAGGAAAATGAACTGGAGGAAAAATCCTGGAGCAGATGAGAGCAAAACCCATTGGGAGCCCAAGGTCTGAGGAAGAAGGCAGAGCTCACTCCTCCCTGGTCCCCTATTCCACTTGAGAGCAGAAATCTACTTTAGAAAATATTGCTTTTCTATTAAACAGTGTGACATGAAAACTCATGGCTTTATATTGATTCCTCTTTTTAGGTTGTACTGTGTTCATAAAAATGTTCTCCTTTTTGTCTTTTTTAAGTTCAAAATGAGCAATTTTTTTAAAATGCCTAAAAATAAACAACAACAAAAAATATTGCTTTTCTGTAGTAGAAAAAGTCAGAGTAGCCAAGTCCAAATACCTTTTAAGATCTGCATGACCTTGAGGCATTATTTATTGAGTCATCATTTATTGCATGAGTCTTAGCCTCAGTTTCCTCATCTGAAAAATGAAGGGACTTGAACTAATCCCTTCTAGTTCTAAGTCTATGATCCTATGAACCTGCCATTTTCTGATGCTGAGGACTGAGTCTTTAAGTTATGTTAGAATATGCTTGCCACATAGTAGGTATTTAATGCTGGCTGACTGATGGAATGGGAACTAAGGGAATGATTTGGTTCCATTTAAATGGAATGAGGCAGAAGGAAGCTTAGAAAATTGGACTATGTTTTCCCTCCTTATGAATATTCATTTGCTGGAGGAAGAGCCTGGCAGCCAGGCCTATGGGCAGAAACGGGGTTATTCAAGGTGGTAGAAGGGGGGGAGGGGTAAGGGGAGGGACCTGGGAGGACACAAGGACAATGTTGGCTGGAATCCATCAGGCACTTGGACAAAAACTTCAGTTCTCTACCAGCTCAAATGTAACAAGCTCAAAGCAAATCCCAGGAGCTGATCTACTTCATGGTTACCATCACCATAGCAACTGCCTCCTGGTACCCATGTGCACTGGCAGGTCACATGAGATGAGACAAGTTCAAGGGGGGAGGAAAGATGGGCAGCTTGCACCAGAGAAAAGGATGTACCCCCACCCCCAATTTCAAAATACATTCTATCCTCCTGGCCTCCCAGAGAATTCATGTTGTGAATTCTAATCACTTCTCTTCCCCATTACTCCCTCCAGCCTCAGTGTCCTCATTGTGTTATGAAAGAGGAGTCAAGAATGGGAAGATAAAGAAGACAGTGGCAGCCCCTAAGTGTTCTATTGTTTGAACCTCTTTAATGTAATCTGCCTTTATTGCATATTCTATTTGTCTGTGTTATCATCCCATAAACTCCTTGATAGCAAGGACTGGGTCATATCTGTGCCATAGTGGAGTCAAAAGAAGGTAGGACTGGGAGTTGGGAAACCCAAGCTTAAAGTCCCCTTCAGTTTATTGGTTCTTGCTTGTATTACCTTGGGTAAATCCCAAGGCATGAGAGGGAGGTTCAAGATGACTCCTGAGATCCCTTCTGACTCCTAAGTTATGATTCTATAAATTGAAATGTAGTGGAAAAAAAGCCATAAACATTTAGATGACAAAATAAATGAATTGTAAAGACCTTTCCTAGCTCTACCATTCTGTGTTCCAAGGGCCTTCCCAGTTCTGATATTCTGGGTTCCAAGGGTCTTCCCAACTCTGACAGTCTCTGTTCTAAGGAATATCCCACCTCTGCTAATCTGTGTTCTAGGAACCCTCCAAGTTCTGCTATTCTCTATTCTATGTTCTCTCTTCCAGTTCTGACACCCTTTGTTCTAGGTTCTCTTCCAAAAGAAAACCTTCTTATGGACCTTCCCAGAATTCTATGCTTTAATATTCCATATTCCACAGCCTATTTCTGATTTTGTGATTCCCTATGATGCTATGCTCCCCGGATGTTTGTTTTCCACCTCTGCACCTTTGCTCTCTCAATTCAATTCAGTTTAATGCATTGCATTATAGTAGCCATTCCAATTTACAACCATTTATTAAGCTTCTACTTAGTCTCAGCCCTAAACTCTGAGAATAAAAAAGTCCTGCTCAGTTTATTGGTTCTTGCTTGTATTACCTTGGGTAAATCCCCTCAAAAAAAGTTGCCCTCAAGGAGATTACATTCCAGTGGAAGAGCACAATACAGTAGACAGATCATTACAGTAATCTGATGAAGGCGAGAACAGCAGGGAGTGGGATTAGGGGAATCAGAGACCTCATTCTTTTCCCTCCACTTGTATTACCCTTCCAACCCCAACCTCTCCTATCTCTGTCCAAAAGCCACGCTCTTAAAGGGACAAACAAAATGTCCACTCCTCATAAAGTCTTCCTTGATCCCTCTTTCCCCAGCCCCTCAACCAGAAGTAGTATCCCACTTTGACCTCCCATAGTGCAGTGTGCCTCTTACCACATCATTCTGCTTTATATGGAAAGGAAATAAGCATTTATTAAATACCTATTACACATCACAGTCTGTGCTAACACTTTACAAATATTATCTCATTTTATATTAGAGATATTTGTGGCCATGACTTAATTATTGATTTGTTAATAGTATGATCCATTAGCTTATTCCTCTAGTTTGGTGTGCAGTAGATCCTCCAAAAGGTTTGTTGAATGAATAAATGGCTGGCTGGATGGTATCTACTTTCTTCCATTGAACTGCCTGCCTATCATGAGAATCCATACTTTGCTTTCTTACCTTGGTCAAGATGTGGGGATGGAGTCTTCCTTCTTCCCTCCTGCCTTCCCCTAGTCACACCTCCTGGTAAGGAAAAGGAATGTCCCCTCCCACTCTTGAAGCTCTGAAGAAAGAGATCTAGACAAACAGCAGGCTTTATTAGATTTATTAAGGACACATCCTATGCCCAAAGGCTTCTTGGCACATGGACAAAATTATAAAGGAAAAAAAATAAAGAAAACCAACAATGAAATTAGAAGGCATTTCATTTCCAAAACCTGGACTAAGCCAAAAGAATAAGGACCATGTGTCTTCCTGGGCGCTTGATTCATCCATCCTCAAGCAGAGATTTTTTTAGTCATGAGTAGAGTACTGGATGTCTCCTTAGGGCTGAAATCCTGCTCCTAAAATGTCAAATCTTGAGGAATCCTTAGACTCCCGAGTGTGAGCATGGGAGGGCACTTTAAACAGTACGCGTTGGAGCTGGGCAGAGCCTTACCAAAAAATGTGGAGATAGAAGCAACTTAGAAGTTGGGGCTGAGGTGAGTCTTGTAGCACAGAGTGGCAGAGCTGGGAGAGGTCATAGAGTATAGAATGCCATCCTACACAGATCAGAACTGGGAAGGATCTTACAACACTGAATATTACAACAAATCCTGGAAAGGGCCCTAGTCGCTAAGCCTCAGCTTCTTGTTTTACAGATGAGGAAACTAAAACCTAGTTAGTGGACATGTCCCACCCAAGACCAGGAACCCAAGGGTTTAGAGTCCCTTACTCAGTACATAACATTGTTTGAGTTACTTAATTTGTCTGGGTCTTGGTTACATCACCTATTAAACAAGAGATGAGAGAAAGGGTAGTTCTGTTCCTAGAATTCTAGAATCTTGTGATGTCTAAGCCAAGGGGATTCCTGGAACCATGAGATCCCACCAATAGAAGGATAGGTGAAGGGAGGGGGAGGAAAGTATTCTTGAAAGATCCAGGGGCAGCTAGGTGGTGTAGAGGATAAAGCACTGGCCCTGGAGTCAGGAGTACCTGGGTTCAAATCCAGTCTCAGACACTTAATAATTACCTAGCTGTGTGGCCTTGGGCAAGCCACTTAACCCCATTTGCCTTGCAAAAAAAAAGAAAGAAAGAAAGATCCAGTAGTATGCAAACTCCTTAAGGGCAGAGACTGTATTTCATCTTGTCTTCATATTCCAGACCACTGGCATCATGCCTTGCCCATGGTAGGCACTTTATAAATGTTTAGAGAATAAATGAATGAATCATTTAACTCATCTCCCTTTTTCCAAGCATCATACCTTCCTTAACTCTATCATGAGCCCTCTTTCTCCCCAAAAGCCAGGGCTCTCTTTTTCTCTTCCCAAGCCTCAGAATGGACAGCCCTTGTCCCCAGAGGAGAGTATCCAGATAGATACACACAGGCTTCACTCCTGAATTTTCATCCTGGAGGTGGGATGAGAGAATAGAGAGAGACTCTCCATCTTTCCCCACCTGTGACTCACTCCCCTCCTGTAGCACTTGGCTCTCTTTAATCTCTTCCCAATCAGAGGAAACTATTTATATATCAATACAGCAAATTGCATGCTGTTTTCTCCTGCATTCTCTTGGGAGCATCACCTGATTTCTCTCTGTTCATGTCTTTTCAGATCATTTGGATTACTAAGCTATTTGTGTGTAAACAGACACTGTCTGCTCCCCCAGACACGGCTTACCAACACTCTGGATCTGTGTGTGTGTGTGTATGTCTGTGTGTGTCTGGGTGTGTCTGTGTGTCTGTGTGTGTGTGCTGATGTGTCTTGGGGGATGGGGAATGGCTATTCCCAAGGCTGAGGTTGCCCCTAGTTCATCTATCTCTTCCAATCGAAAAACAACAGCCACTGGGGCTGCCTAAGGCCACCCAGAACTTAAAAGGAGGCAAAAAAAAAAAGAACAAGGGAAGATGGGTTATGAATCATTCCAGAGAAGGAATGCTGAGGGTGGAGGTGGGGCCAGCCTATGCATCAGAAGAGTGGGGGCAGGGGGTGGGGGGGGGGTTCAGGGTCCCACAGATCTGAGTTTGAATCTGAGGTGACCTTGGGCAAATGATTTCATCTCTCTGGTCCTTGGGCTCTTCATCTGCAAATAATGATCACAATAAATCTTCCAAGTAAATCATCTCAAGATTCTCCTTCCAGCTCCAAAGTCTATGATCCTAAGGGGGGTGGTTTAGTGAAATAAAAAGTCAGATTGTAAGGCCATAGAAGGCAAAGAAAGTGTCCCCTCCATCCTTTTCTGCCCCACCCCCTACCTCAGTGCCAAAGAGATTACAAGCATCTGCCTAGAAAACTGCAGCAACCCAATTCAAGTGATGAAAATCTGATAGGAAAATATTGTATTTAGGACTTCAAAGACCTCAAAGTCCAGAGGTCTTAACTTGGGGCCCATTGACACCCCCAAGAGTTCCATGGATAGATTTTAGGGCAGTGAATTCAGATGGGGAAAAACATTCCATTATTATTACATAAATATGACATTATTTTCATTAAACTCTAACAGTAAATTTAGCATTTCCTTCCATTAGGATTTTTGTTTTTTGCAAAACATTTCTCTGAAAACATGTTTTCACAGGTTTTATGAGACCATCTAAGGGGTCCATGGTGCAAAAGAGGTGAAGGAATCCTGGTCTAGTCCAATTCTTCATATTAAAGAGGAGGAAATGGAGACATAGGAGGGGAAGTGGCTTATCTGAGGTCAAACAGATATTAAGTGTCAGAGCTAATTTGAGGTCAGGTTAATAGGACCATAGACCTAGGTATCCAAAGGACCTTACAGATCATCTAATCTAACCTCCCTCATTTGGTCAATGAAAAAAAATAGGATGGTAATATGATTTGTTCACACAGGTATATGTGATAGAAGTAAATCTGGAATGGATGTTGAGTTGAAACCCCGGTTTCCCAAAGTCCATTTACCATATTTTTTCTGTCAGGTCTAATAATTGATGACCCCATTTGAAGTTTTCTTGGCAAAGATACTAGAGTAGTTTGTCATTTCCTTCTCCAACTTGTTTTACAGATGAAGAAACTGAGGTAAATAGGGTCATATATCTAGTAAGTATCTGAGGCCAAATTTAAACTCAGAAAGAGGAGTCTTTCTGTCTACAGGCCTGTAACTCTATGCACTATGACCCTACCTAGTCACCAATTAAACACCAATAGGTGTTTAATAAAGACTTATTGACCAGTTGATTTATTTTATTTTTTTATTTAAAAACTCAAGTATATAGCATAAGTCCAGAACTATGACTTGACAGCAGTACAAATGGGAAAGGTCCATGGGGTCTTAATTGACCACAAGCTCCCCATAAGTTTGTGATACAATGTGGGTCAGGATGCCCAGCCAGACGATGGATTTCCATATACCAACAGGTCTCCAAACACTTTGCTGTCACCTTTGCCTCCTAACCCCTTCCAGACCTCTTTCCTTGACACATCCTAGCTGTATGAGTTGCAGAGCAACTTTCTAAGATACCTGTATAAGTTACAAACAAGTTGCTGATATGCACTGGTAAAGGGAGTATCCACATGGGGAGTTCCCTTAGTTGATGAAGTCCTAGGTCCAGATCAAAAGAGAATAAGAAAAACAGTATAGCAATTCACTATGGACTGCTTTGGGTGGTTAGCTGCATCAACAAGACTGTAACCCTGAAAAGCACAGGCTGAATCTTAGCATCTCAATTAAATTAAGCAACTTTTATTAAGCATTTACTGTATGCAGAGCACTACGTTACTTAGTGGAGAAGATGCAACATCTAAATAAGAGTGCCTCTAGTTAGGGGATTCATTATCTAATAGGGGATGACACCAACACAGGAGAAGGCAGTGAGCCCAATTCAGTCATCTTCTGGTAGGAAGATGCTCCTCTATTTCTCATAGAAAATCCAGCCTCAGTTGTCTATATAATGGGGCTTCTCCACCTACCTGGTAGGCAAATACAGGATGCCAACACATTCTCAGTTCTCACTGAAAGTCTCCCAGAAGCAGTTCTTAGCCTCCCCCCATTCTAAGAGATGCCACCTCTAGGAATCTAAGCATGTATACAACTCCAATTACACTAGCAGATGTGTGACAAGTCACTTTTCTCTGAACTTTGGTTGGTTCTTGTCCTTCATTATCTAAGAAGACCAAGTGACATCATCACTATGTGTGAGACAAATTATAGTGTTCAAATGTGGCTGATCAGACCGATATGAGCTTGGAATGTTCTATCTCAGGTGGGTATAAAAAGTCCATGTGAATACCTGGGGTGGGTACTCTAAACTTATGGATGTCATTTTTCTTTGAGTTGCTTCAATTCTGCCTTCCTCATAGAGTGCAGCACTCTCATTGATGAGGACATGCCATGCTGGGGAGGGTCTTGTGCCAGTGTCTCCCATGCCATACAATCAATTCAAAAGTTCTTCAGCCTTCAGTGTCCCAGTATCACTTCTTCTGAAACCCTTGTGAGCCCTTGCCCTAGGTGAGTTCTCCACAGAATAGCTCTTATGGCAAGTTTATAGTCCAGCATTCTAACAATATGTCCAGCCCATTGTAGTTACACTCTTTGTAGTCATGTTGGAATGTAGGTAGTTTAGCTCAAGAAAGCACCTCAGGGTCTGGTATCTTCTCCTGCCAGGTGATCTTCAGAATCTTCCTGAGACAATTTAAATAAAAGAGATTCAATTTCCTGGCCTGGTGCTGGTAGATTGTCCAGGTTTCACAGGTTTATAGCAATGAGGTCAGCACAATGGCTCTGTAGACCATTTGGTAGCCAGTCTAATACTGCTTCTCTCCCACACCAAATACTGAGCTAGCTCTGGCAATGATAGTGTCAGCCTCATTGTCAATGTGAACTTCCCTGGAAAGGACACTGTCCACAGTGTTCAAAACTTCTCCATTTGCTGTAATCATATAAGGATGATGTGGTACTGGCTGATGGAGCACCTGGGTTTTCTTGATGTTAATTGTCAGACCAAAATGAGCACAAGACACAGAAAATCAATCCCTACTTTGTTGCGTCTCAGCTTCAGAGGTTGCATTGATGCACCATCATTTGAAACAGAAGATCATGCACCTGTAACACTCCCTCCACTTTGGTCTTGGCTTGTAGCCTTTTTGAGTTGAAGAATTTGCCATCTGTGCAGTAGCAGGTGACACAGGGGATAGAGCACAGGCCCTGGAGTCAGGAGGACCTGAGTTCAAATTTGACCTCAGACAATAATTACCTAGCTGTGTGACCTTGTCATTTGATCCCATTGTCTTGTCAAAAAAGAAAGAAATTCAAGATCTTAACTTCTCCCTCAACTATCAACTGTCTCTGAACCACAGACTAGATATCTCTCCTTTCCTCCTCCTCCCTCTCCTCTTCTTCCTCCTTCTTCTTCCCTCTTCTCTTCTCTCTCTCTCTCTCTCTCTCTCTCTCTCTCTCTCTCTCTCTCTCTCTCTCTCTCTCTCCCTCCCTCCCCCATCTTACTTTGCCTGTATCTCTCTCCTCTCCTCCTCTCCCTCTGTGTCTTCTGTCTCTCTCTGTCTGCCTCCTTCTCGAATGTCTCACTTTGTATCTGGGCCCATGTTGTTCCTATCTAGTAGAATGTAAGCTCTTTAGAGGACAGGAGCTTTTGGCTTTTGTCTTACTATCTCCAACACTGCCTAACACAGTGTGAGTGGCACAGAAGTGGCACTTCTAATAAATGCTTGTTGCACTGTATTGCAGTACTGAGAGGAGGAGACCTCTGCTCTGCTCTGACTTGGGTGCCCACTGACAGGGCCAGGCAAGACAGGAGAGGAAAGATGTAATGGCCAGAGCTTGCATTGGACAGCTGCTAATAGAGGTCCAAAGACTACTTCTTCTCTTCACTAACAAAAACCAGGAGGAGGAAGAGAATGGGGGTGGGAGAAGTTTTGCTAAATGGGGAAAGAAAAGGAAACGAAAATAAACCTAAGTGGGTAACAATTCAGAGAGCCTAGGAAAAGCAGACCCAGGAAAAATGGCTGTCCAGGTGGGGAGGGGAAAAATGTTTGCTAAACCTGGGAGCAATGCCATTATTATTGCTGTTATTATCATCATCATCATATTATCCCTTCCTAGGGAGTCACTGAGATGGGTTAATTAGGGCCAGAGTAGAGACTGAAGTCTAGGATTGGGAAGGAAAAAGCCACAGCCAAGAGGAAGTTCTCGAGACAGCCTGGGGTCCCCGAGCCCCTCGGGAGATAGCCCCAAGCCCAAGGTCAGTTAGTCCCAAGCCAGCCCAGCTGGCCAAGGCAGCCATTTGGGGCTTGGCTCCCCTCCCTCAGAGCTCTGCTGAGGAAGCTGCAAAGCTCCAGGCCTGCCAGGGGCACAAGGCCAGAGGCTGACAGGAATTTCCGATGGTCCCCGGCTGCCCTCCTGCAGTCCCTGAGCCCACAGCCTGCAGCCTCTCTCAGCAAATAAATCATCCTGGGACCACAGAGTCTCGGCGGCCTCTAGTGGCTAAAGAATAAAGGAATGATGGGGGGGAGGGGGAAATGTGATGTGAAGAAGGGAGGGAGGAGAAGGGGGGGAAGGAAAGGGAGAAAGAAGGGAAGGAAACAAAGGAAAGAGGAAAGGAGAAGAAATGGTAGAGGGGGAAGAGAAAGGAGAGAAGAAGAAAAGGGCGAAGAAAAGAGGAAAAAGATAAAAAATAAAAGGGGAGAAAGAGGAAAAGAAGAGAGGAGAAAAAAGAGGAGAGAAAGGAAAAGAGGAAGGTGGTGGGAGAGGAAAAGGGGGGAGGAAAAGAAAGCTAGAAAAAAAAAGAAGAGGCAGTCTCCCTCACCAAGCACCTTGCAGGGGGAAGGGAGAGGGAAGGCTGCCTTTGAGGTCTTCTTCCCCATCTTATACTCAGTCTCTCCTCACAGCCATCTTGCCTCACCCTCCAAGCAACACCCCCATCCCACTCCCATCCCCCATCTCCCCACAACCCCTCCAGGATGTGCCTGCCAAAAACCACAGGCTTTCCCTCTCCTCCTCACGCCTTCACCCCAGGTAAAATTAGGATAAAATGAACATCAAGCTGTCTTGGAATGGAAAGAAGTGATGGAAAGGAGACCTGCAAAACATTCTCCCTTTGGTTTTGGGTGTCAGGGTGGGAGGCAGGCATCAGTACAGAGAAGAGAAGAGTATTAGGACCTGAGTCTTGGGTAAGTTTTAGCACCTCCCCTGTCCAACTGCCAGGGTCCCTACGGAGGCATGCCCCAGAGAGCCTGTCTCCCCTTTGGTACTTCCTCCCATCCCAGTTTACACACACACACACACACACACACACACACACACACACACACACACACACATATCCTCTCCATCACTTCTGAGAACTAAAGGATATGACATTAGAATGGGCAGAACTCATAGGGGGAAGCTACTTGGTACAGACCCCTGCTCAGGTGTGGCACATGTGGCCATTGCAGGAGGTGGGACCATACTAGGACTCCCTGTGCCACTTTTTCTTCTAAAGTCTCCTAAAGTTCAAAGTCATCTGGAGGGAGGAGAAGGAGGGGATCACCGGAAGGCAAATGAAAAAAATATACCCACAAGTCTTTTCTTTCACTCTTCAGGCAAATAAAGGAGTAAACTAAATTTCATTCTAAAGCTCTAAGTTCTCTTTCTAGCTAAATCTATGTTCTAACAAAATTCCTCTCAGTTCTGACATTCTGTGTTCTTAGGGCCCTCCCAGCTCTGACATTCTGTGGTGCTAAAATTCCCCTCGGTTTTGACATTCTGTGGTCTAAGATCCCTCCCAACTCTAACATTCTGTCTTCTAAGGTCCCTCCTAGCTTTGACAATCTATATTCTAAGGGCTCTTTCAACTTTTATAATCTGTGTCCTAAGGCTCCTCCCAACCCTGACATCCCATATTCTAAGAACTATTTCCTCTTTCACATCATTTCCTGCTCTGAAAATAAGCATCAAAGTCTGTAAGATCTTGTAAGGGTGGAACACAAGGGGCAATAGTAACTCCACAATGGCAGTCCAGAGGATGGGCAAAGGCAGGGACAACTCTAATCCTTGAGTATAAGATGGCAACAGACTCTAGGACTGGAAGACAGAGAAGACACTCAAACTCTGAGGACCTTCCCTCTGTCAAATAGAACTCTTTCCCATATCTCAACTACCCAATCTCATCTGCCTCACTCTATGTTTCCCATAGCCCTTCCCTGTTCCCCGGAATGTGGGTCCCAAATCTGTGTCATGGGAATATCAGTTGAAAGAAATGGGCTTGGTTAGCCTAGAAAAGAAAAGATTCCATGAAATATGAGCATTGTCTTCCAGCATTTGAGGGGCCATCCCATGCACACTGGATCAGTCTTCTTGATTCCAAGGAATTAGAAATACTCCACCACAGAATGAGTTTGTCTTTGAGATTAGGGGCCTCCATCACCGAGGATTTTCAAGCAAAAATGAATAACCAAATATTGGGTATTTTGTAGAAGAAGGAAGGAAATAAGCATTTATAAGGGAAGGAAATAAACATTTATATGATATCTAACATGTGTTAGACACTTTTACAAATATCTCATTTCATTCTCACAACAACCCTGGTAGGTAGTTTTTAATCACTATTTTACAGTTGAGGAAACCAAGAGAGACAGTTAAGTGACTTGTCTAAGGTCATTCAACTGGTAAGTGTCTGAAGCTGGATTTGAAGTCATATCTCCCTGACTCCAGCCCAGCCCCTATCCAATGTACCAGCTAGTTTTTTCTTTGAGGATTGGATTCATGATTTCTGCTGTTCCTTCTGATCTAGCAGTTATGGGAAGACTGACCAAATGAGCATCATTGAAATCCAAGGCTTACAGGAAAGGAGAGCACTTGTTGCTCCTGTGGTAAATATCCAGGTATTTTGTGAGCAATGCAGTCAAATGGTGATCCAAAAAGCTACTGAGACCCTGGACCATGGGAAGAAAGGCATCACATCCATTCAGCAAAGAGCTGGTATGTGCCCTTGGTTCAGTTACTTTTGGGATGTTGTGGTCAGTGGTGGACATCCCATTCAGGAAGGACATTGACTTGCCTTTTTGATTCTTCCAGAGGAGTTTGGTGGACCAAGATGGGAAGAACATGGAGACCATTGCATATCAATTGGCTGAAGGAACTGGGAATGTTTAACCAGGAGATGATGAAAAATGAGTTTTGAATCTGATAATAAGGAAGATCTTCCTAACCATTAAAACTGCTCCTGAAGTGAAATAGACTGCCTCGTGGAGGTAGAGGTCTTCTTATGCCCTGGTGAAGTTTAAGAGGCAAAGTCAAACGACCACTTTGCAGCCAGTTTTTAATTCATGTGGTTCCCCCTCACAGATCTCCTCTTTCTAATTAAACTGGCCATCTCTGGCCTCTAGGCTTTTGTCCAAGCTGTGCCTCCCACCCATCCTGCCCCTCATGTTTGGACTGTTCTCTGTCTTCCCCTTTGGAATCCCTGGTTCCCTTCAAACTTCAGCTCAAATGCCATCAATCATTGACAAATGTATTAAATACCTGCTATTCATCCAATGCTATGATTGATGCTGAGGATTCAAGGAGAAACAAAGGAAGCAGTTCCTTTCCCAGTGCCCCACCTTCACCCTTGCTCTTCCTGCCTCTCCCACCCCAAGAATTATCCTGTGCTAATTCCTTTGTGTACATGCCCACCCCCACCACCATGGAAGCTTATTGAGAACAAGAACTGGTCCATTTCCTTGTCTTATCCTGAAAGACTAGAACAGGGCCAGATATAACAGAGATCTGAATCACACTGATGTTTAGACTTGATGGTTCTGAGACCCATTCTAGTGCTGAGATTCTGTGAGAAAGGGAAAAAGACAGGGAAGGGAACTGGAAGGACTTAGCCCTGCTATAATGTAAGCAGCTCTAAATTATACAAGGCTTCTGACAGCAGGAATGGGCTTTTTTTTCTATTACAATGACTGCAGCCTCCCGAAGCTAAAGATCTGTCACAGCAAGGACCACAAATATCACTAATTAATAGATAAATGGCTTGAAAACAGTGACCTGCCCACACAACTCCCCACAAAGCCCTGTTTGACGGCAAACATGGCCCTGGTGCCACAAAAAAAGCCTAGTGAGCTTCCATGCAGAGACCCATCACAGGCTCCTATTACACCCGCATGCCTCCCCCAACACCAACCAATTCTAACCCAGAGCACAAGTATTGGGCAAAAACCCTTCAATTCATACACATGTAACCCACACAATACAGACTTTTCATCATAGGCTCACAAACACATACATCCAGACTCACCCAGGGATGCTCTCATTCTTGAAGATGTTTGAATTCACATTCAGACAGGGTTACAACAGAGAAAGATAATGCACTCCTAGACACACACATATACTTAACTTAGAGACATTCAAATAATCACATACATGTGTGATTGCTAGATCTGATAGACATGGGAACATACTGAACCATGCCCACACACAGAGGCATACCTCAATCACACCACACAGCCACATAGAAGATCTGTCCTCAACTCTCACATACAAGTATACACACAGTGATAGATAATTGAATGAACCTTATGTAAAAACACACACACACACACATACACACACAGGCACCCCTTCAGTCACACATATACCTTCAACCATGCAACCCAACCACAAACAAGATACATCCTCAACCTTTAATTACAGGTACTTACACTGATAGATATATGGATAGGTTGAAACACACACACACACACACATACACACAAAGGCATATCTCAACCACACAACACAACATAAGATATATTCTCAACCCTCACCTAGAACTATACACAAACTGATAGATACATAAACAAAATGAAACACACATACACATACACACACACACAAAGGCACATCTCAACCACACAACACAACCACATATAAGATATCTCCTCAGTTCTCACATACAAGTATACAAATACTGATAGACACAATGAACCTTACACATACACACACACACACACATACACACAGGCACACCTTTAACCCTGTATATACCCTCATCCATACAACATAACCAAATACATGATATGTCCTCAACCCTTAATTGCAGGTACTTACTCTGATAGATATATGGACAGATTGAGTCACACACACACACACACACACACACACACACACACACACACACAGAAGCACACCCCAACCGTACAACAGAACCACATAAAAGCTAAATCCTTAACCCTCACATAGAGATATACATATACTGATAAATACATAGAAGCAACAAAACGCATACACACCAACACTGCAGCACATTACCAATCACACAACACAACAATGTGTATCCATATACAGCCACACTGAATGATACACACATACACACAGGCACATCTTCAACTACACATACACCCTCAACTACACCACAACCACATATAACACACAGTCACATATTCTCTCTCTCTCTCTCTCTCACACACACACACACACACACACACACACACACACAGAGAACATACACATAGCAACTAGGCAGGAAAATGGATAAAGCATTGGACCTAAAGTGATAGATTTGGAGAAGGGAAGACTGAACTGTAAACCTTTCCTCTGATATCCTAGGTGTGGGATTCTTTAAAAATACTAATAAAGAGCAATAATTGAGTGTTTTACAAATCTCACCTTTTCACAGCAATCCTGGGGAAGCAAATACTATTGCTATCCACATTTTCCAGAAGAGGAAACTGAGATAGGCAGACAGTAGGTGACTTGCCTAGGGTCACACAGCTTACTCTATCTGGGGCAGAATCTGAATCCAAGTCATGCTGACTCCAGGCCCGGGATGCTATTCACTGCACCCCCGGGTGCCTAGTATTTTTTCAGTTTCCTCATCTGTAAAATGGGAATAGTAAGATTACCTACCTCCTAGGGTTGTTGTGAGGAACAAATGTGCGCTAAGTGTGAATCACTTTGCAAACCTTAGCGCCTGGAAAAGTGTGAGCGATTATTCTCACACCCGCAGAGGCTCATCCTCACACTCAGCGCCCCACAGCTGGCCGGCCGGTCACACCCACCCACCCTCTGCCATCCATATTCCTGCCCCTGGGATAACTCACAGCAGGCTGGGCAAGGCCCACGGACGCCCACCCAGCCAAGTTCGTCCTGAGAAGCCAGAGCATCCCAGGAGCCGCCCAGACATCCCCCCTCCCTCCCCCCACCCCGCCGCAGCCCAGCAGCCTCCGTTGCCATGACAACAGCCTGCCTCCCCATCCAGCAGCCTCCTCCCGTTGCCCATAAATAAATAAACACCACCCGGGACCCTTGGGCTGCGGAAAGCGAGCCAGCTCATTCCCCGCTCCTCTCACTTCGGGATAATTAGTGCGAATTGAATTTCACACTCGCCGTCCCTCGGTGAGAGCTCCCTGGGAATGGAGACCCGGGATTTGTGCGGGAGATGCTTCAATGGCTCTTCTGAAGGGGCGAGCCCTGGGAGAAGGCGCCTGCCCGGCTTTGCCCATCAGGCGCGGGCACACACGTGTGCAAGCTTGCCCATGTCCTCACACAAGACTATGCACACTTGGGGAGGGGGGAGTGGGAAATGTCCTGGTTTCAAGTCCCACTTATGCCACCGGGGATCATGGCTCCTCTCCAGCCTCAGTTTCCTCTTCTGTCAAAGGGGATGATGATATTTATACTGTCTATCGGGCAAGGTTATGCTGAGGCAAGTGTCTTGGTGAATTTTAATGAATCTAAATTAGAGGTTAGGGAGCTGTCGTGGGAGTTTGGAAGGCCAGTGTTGGAATACCATCTCTGAACCAAACTGTTCTGTGACCCTGAGCCAGTGCCTCACTAAAGGATTGTAGTATCACATGTAGATTCAGATACAAAGGAGGAAGGGAGGGAGGAAGGGAAGAAGAGAGGGAAGAAGAGAGGAAAGGAGAGAAGAGGAAGGAGGGAGGGAGGAAGGGAAGGTGGGAATGGAGAAGGGGAAAAGGAAAGGAGCAGAGAGGAAGGGAAAAGAGGGAGAGAGGGGGAAAGGGAGTGAGGGAAGGAGAAGAGAAGGGAGGAGAAGGCACAGAGAGAGGGAGAGGGAGAGGGAAGAAGGAAAAGAAGGGGAAAGAAAGGAAAGGGAGGGAGAGAAGAAGGAAAGAGAGGAAGGGGAGGGAGAGAAGAATTGGGAAAAAAAGGAAGAAGGAAGGAGAAAAACCAAGAATTTGTTATGCCCCTACACCATGCTAATAACTTTACAAATATTTTCTCCTTTGATCCTCATTATAGGCCTTGGAAGTAGGTATCATTATTATCTTCATTTTGCAGTTAAGGAAAATGAGGCAAACAGGTTAAATGATTTACCCAGGGTGACACAGCTAGTGTCTGAGACTGGATTTGAACTCATCTGAATTCTAGTCTCATGGTTCTAACCACTGAATGGATCTTAGAATCAGAAACATAGGAAAGGAAGTCTCATGGTTCTATCCACTGAATGGATCTTAGAATCAGAAACATAGGAAAGGAAGATATCACCATGTCCTACCTCCTCATTTCATCTGAGGCATCTAGATGTTACTGTGGATAGTATCTAGTCCTTGGATTCAGTGAGACCTGAGTTCCAATCCAGTCTCAGACATTTTCTATGTGACCCTGGGCAATCATTAAACATTTCTTTGCCTCAATTTTCTGTAAAATAGGTACAGCTAGGTGGTAGGGGTGGCTAGGTGGCACAGTGGATAAAACACCGGCCCTGGAGTCAGGAGTACCTGGGTTCAAATCCAACCTCAGACACTTAATAATTACCTAGCTGTGTGGCCTTGGGCAAGCCACTTAACCCCATTGCCTTGCAAAATCTAAAAAAAAAAACAAAAAAACACAACTCTGTAAAATGAGGATAATGATAAGGACCTAATCTCCCAGGGTGATTGTGAGAATCAAATGTGTTAACCTATGTAAAGTACTGTGTAAACCTATAAATGCTTTCTATAGGGGCAGCTAAGGAGGAAGAGAGGGAGGAAGGGAAAGGGGAAAACCATTGTTGGAGTCAGAAGAACTTGAGTTCAAATCCAGTCTCAAACTCTTGACACTTAGTAGCTATGTGACCCTGAACTAGTCAACTAACCTCAATTGCTTCATTGAAAAAATGCCATATAAAAGGCTAATTATTACTACTATTATCAAAGATGGAGAAACTGAGGCCTAGAGATATTAAGTGACTTATCTAGGGTCACATAAGTAATAAATAACAGAGGCAAGGGGCGGCTAGGTGGTGCAGTGGATAAAGCACTGGCCCTGGAGTCAGGAGTACCTGGGTTCAAATCCAGTCTCAGACACTTAATAATTACCTAGCTGTGTGGCCTTGGGCAAGCCACTTAACCCCATTTGCCTTGCAAAAAAAAAATAATAACAGAGGCAAGATTGAATTATATGATCTAATGCAGGATTTTTTTTCTTTTCAGTTTTATTTTCAGTTCTAAATCATATTCTTTCTCCACCCCCTCCCCCACCCACTGAAAAGGCAAGAAATACAATACCTATTATAGATATGAAATCATACAGAACATTTATGTAAGACAGGGGATTTTTAACATTTTTTTTCATCTAGGGCCTCTTTGGCAGTTTGATGAACCCTATGGAACCCTTCTTTGAAATTTTTTTAAATGCATAAAATAAAATATATAGGATTACAAAAGAAATTGATTCTATTGGAATTCAGTAATGAAAATAAATATTTTAAAAACAAGGTCCTAGGAGACAGCTAGGTGGCACAGTGGATAAAGCATCGGCCCTGGAGTCAAGAGTACCTGAGTTCAAATCTGGCCTCAGACACTTAATAATTACCTAGCCGTGTGGCCTTGGGCAAGCCACGTTATCCTATTTGCCTTACCAAAAAAAAAAAAACCTAAAAAAAAGCAAGGTCCTTTCATCTTTCATAGACCCAAAGAATTCTAGAGTTTGAAAGGATCTCAGATGAAATGGAGAACAATCCATGATTTGCAGGCACCTCCTCCATCACATTCCATTCCAACTGAAGAGGTTCTTCAGCCTTCCCTTGCAGGCTTCTAGAGTAACCTACCATTCCACTCCAAGGCAGCCTACCCCACTTTTGCAGTGCTCTCATATTTAGGAAGCCCATGAAGCCCAAAATCTGCCCTCAGTAATTTCCATCCACATAACCTAGGGTCTTTGGAGGCACGCACAAGTAGTTTCATTCCTTTTCCATATGATAGATTTTTAATCACTGCTAGGAGGTAGAGGACCAGAGTTCAAATCTGAACTTAGATTTGGCATTTAGTAGCTGTGTGACCCTGGGTAAGTCATTTAACCTGAGGGCAGAGTTGACCTAATCTTCCCACTCAGTTCAATTCCACAAATATTTTTCAAACCATACTCTGTGGCCAGATACCTTACCAGATGCTAGGGATATTAAAATAAAAAATCCCTACCCTTTAAGAATTTCTACTGGGACTGAAAACTTTTAAGGATCATGGAACCATATATTTAGAGCTGAAAGGGAACCATAGAAGTCATTTTAATTAATGGAATATAAACTCCTTGAGGGCAGAGACTGTTTATTTCCATTTTTATATCTCAGCACCTAACCCAATGCTTATACTAGATAGAAGCTGAGGGGGGAGAGTGTTCCCGTTGTCCAAAGTCACAGATGCAACCAGTCTGGCTGGAATGTAGAGAGGATGAGGAGGGATGACAGGTAATCCATCCTGAAGGATCTGTAAGAATCAGACCATGAAGGCCTTTCTATGGCAAGCTGAAGAGTCTGTACTTTGTTTCTGGGAGAATGGGGAACCACTAGAGTTTCTTGAGCAGCAGGATGACTTGATCAGACCTGGGTTTTAGGAATATCAGCTTAAAAAGTGTTTGGCGGCTGCAGGGGTGGGGAAACGGGAGGTAAAGAGAATTATCAGAATCTGGAAATGCACAAGAGTGATGGTGGTCCTATGGCAGGTGAGTTCCTCGAGAGTGTTTTCGTCTTTCTTTGTAATCCTGGAGCTTAGCATGGTGACTGCTCACCAACCATAGGACCACCATCACTCTTGTGCATTACCAGATTCTGACACTTCTATTTATCTCCAGTAATACAACAAAGGTTATACATATATAATCATGTTAAACTTTATTTCCATATTAATCATGTTGTGAAAGTAGAATCAGAACAAAAGGGAAAAACCATGAGAGGGATAAAACATAAAACAAATTTTAAAAATGAAAAATAGTATGTTTTGTTCTGTTTTCAGACTCCATGGTTCCTTCTCTGGATGTGGATGGTATTTTCCATCAGAAGACCTTTTGAGTTGTCTTTGATCATTGTTCAGCTGAGAAAAGCAAGTCCATAATAGTTGATCATCACACAATGTTGCTGATAATGTATAGTGTTCCTCCTGGTTCTGCTCACTTCACTCAGCGTCGGTTCATGCAAGTCTTTCCAGGCTTTCCTGAAGTCTGGCCACTCATGATTTCTTACAGAACAGCTACTTGTATTTTTGTGCTAAGGCTCCTGGGGAATGCTTTGGGTCCAGTTCCATATTTTAGGTACAATTCATTTCCAAACTCATCTCATCTGAAAGGTCTGATGGACTGGATCTATGCCCCATATAGACTATAATAGACTATAACTCTATGAACTAGAATGAACAGATCTGGTTCATCCATTTAGTTCAATGGTGAAGAACTTCATTTAGGAAGGCTTTGGGCAATCAGTACATCAGCATCAGCCATTAATGACAAGGAAAGGGGAAAATGGAATAGAGTAGTGGGGGGGAGGACTAGAAGGGGGAGGGTAAAGTTTGGGTCTTATCACCCCTGTCTGATTTTGGATGGTCAAGAGAAACATGGCTGCTATTTGCAGGACTCCCAGATGCAAATGCAGACCAAGCTAAGTAGACAAATATTGGGGTACATCTATGAGAGAAAACAGAAAAAAGTATAACAAAGCACCTTCCAGCTATCTCCCCCAGTATGTTTCTCTATTGGCCTCATCCCATCCCTGCCAGAGCTGCCTCAAGTAACTCCCCCACCCCAACAGAGTATAGAGTTTAGGACAATCTAGCCTTGAGTTCAAATCCCACCTCTGATACTTGACAGCTATGTGACCATATTCAAGTCACTTGACTTCCCTCAACCTCAGTTGCTTCATCAGTAAACTGGAGGAAGAAATAATTACTAGATGATATGTCTCAACAAATCAGCATAAGGCTCAAAAGAGATAGTGGATGTATAAACTTTTAAAATTATAGCTTTAAACAACTTACAAAATACCAGATGAATTTCAGTGACTGTTGAAGTTCAGAAGGTTCAGCTATACCTCCTGCCTTGGACTTATTCTCAGTAATCTCATCTGTAAAATGGGTATAAAAGTAGCACCTAGGGGTGGCTAGGTGGCGTAGTGAATAAAGCACCGGCCCTGAAGTCAGGAGTACCTGGGTTCAAATCCCATCTCAGACACTTAATAATTACCTAGCTGTGTGGCCTTGGGCAAGACACTTAACCCCATTGCCTTGCAAAAAAAAAAAAAAAAAAAAAAAAAACCTAAAAAAAATAATAAAATAAATAAAAAATACAAAAGTAGCACCTATCTCAAGAGACTATTGTGAGCATCAAATGAGATCCATCAGGATCCTATTCATTTCTGTAAATGTGATCCTTATTTAAATTATAAATTCCTTGAAGACAAAGTATGGGTTGTTTGTTTGGGGTTTCCCCCTTTTTAAGGTGCTTGGTACAGTGATAGGTAAATACTTATATCTTAATAAATGCTTGTTGTTTAAGAGCCATCTATGTGCTATGTTTCTATTGGGCTTTAGAGATACAAGACCAAAATTAAATTCTGAACTGAAGGAGCTTCCATTCTGTATTCAAATCATTTTCTTTCAGTAGTAAATATGTGTTTGCCAGCTCTAAGCCTGGTTGGTGCTTAGTCCTCCACCCTTGGAGCACTATTCCTTTAGCTATAAGCGCGTGATTCCTATGAAAATGCAACTGTCCTTGGCAGGGGTCACACTTCAATCAGCTGTGAATCACACCGGGCTTCAATGGGAATGAATTTTAAATCATTTCCCAGTCAGTTCAGACACAATCGAGAGGACCTCAGAAGAGGCTAAATGTCTATGGAGATAGCAGTTTTGCCATTTTTTTTCCCCTAAGGCTGGTTAAACAGACCCTTAGACCTTATGCCCCTTTAATTCTTCCCAGTACTGTAAGGAATCTAAGTGGTCCCTGGATCCTAAGATTCAGAGCTGGAAGGAACCTTCTTAAAGGAGACTGTGAGCCAGTGAGACTGATAGTACAGTGAGTATATTTCCCATATTTCAGAGGAACCAACTGAGGCCCAGAGAAAGGAACTATTGTCATTCCTTGAATAATGTCAAAACTCAGTTTTGATATTGTGCTGAATCATTTCAGTTATGTCCAGCTCTTTGTGACCCTCTTTGGGGTTTTCTTGGCAGAGCTAAGGGAGTGATTTTCCATTTCCTTCTCCAGCTCATTTCACAAAAGAGGAAATTGAGGTAGACAGGTTTAAGTAACTTGAACTCAGGAAAGTGAGTCTTCTTGACTCCAGAACCATTGTTCTAACCATTATGCCACTTGGCTACCATCAAGACTCAGCAGAGATCTCATTTTATAGATGAAGAAATTGAGTTTAATTGATTTATAATGGAATGACTTATCCAAGATCTCTCCATGTCCATTAAATACCTCCAAAGTTGAGGATTATCCTGAGCCTCCAGGGCATACTGTCTATAGGGGGAAAACAATCTACATCTACTATAATAAAAGATAGTGATTTAAAATTTGCCAAAAGTTTTACACATATTATTTCCTTTGGGTCTCATTAACAGTCCTATAAAGTAATTATTTGAAGTACCAGATCCCTATTTGATAGTGAGGAAACTGAGGTTCAGACCTAGAAGTACCAGATCCCCATGTGGCAGTGAAGAAATTGAGGCTCAGAAGGACAAGTAACTTGCCCATGGTCATAGCAACAACAAGCATCAGGGAACAAGCATCAAACAATTTACCTATTCTGCATCACCCAGAATCCTTCACAGGGACCAGTTCCTAAGTCTATTCTATCTCCAAGTAGTGAGTATTTGAGATTTGATTTGGTTATTAGGAATTAGATTTGGACTCGGATTTTCTGGTTCCAAATTCAGTACTCATTGTACCACCCCATGATGCTCTCCAGTGCTCCCTAACCCAATGTCTTCTCCTTTCCTGGGATTAGTTCTTCAAAGCTATGCTCAAGGTCTGTTGGGCAATGGCAAGACTGGGTACTGTTCAGTGGTTGACTGAGTCTGCAACCCACTGGTCGACTTAACTATGAGCAGATAAAGTCATTAATTTGACTCCCCAAGAAACAAGTTAAACTCTTGTTGAGAAGTCCCAGGCCTTGATGAAAGCAAAATGGCAGCAAAGGGATGAAGGGAGTTAAAAACACAGTTTTTCAACCCTCTGGAATGAGGATCCTTAACCTTGATTGTATCTTACACCCCTTTGACAATCTAGAAAAGTCCATGGTCACTTTCTCAGAATAAAGTTTCTAAAATGCATGAAATAAATATATAGGATTATAAAGGGAAACAATTATGTTAAAATAAAATTGTAATTTTTTTTCCATTTCAAGTTTATAAATATCTTGAAATCTCCCCAAAGACTCCAGGTTAAAAAATGTCTGATCTAAGCACATTAGTGGAATCATGCTGTAGGAATGAGGAGCTAGCTTTGAAAGTTTTAGGATATGGGTTCAAGTCCAACCTCTGGCACATCTATACCCCACTCTGCATCTGCTGCTTGGCCTGGATTCTTTGACATGAAATAAGATGCCTCTCCCATGCCTCCTCTCCCCTTTTATTGGAGGGCTGGAGGGTGGAGCACTAGACTCTTCCTAATATCTTCCTTTATAGAAGGCAGAAACTGGACTTTGGAATTGCTCTGTATCTGTTGCTCCCCTGCCCCAGATACTTCCTGGCATCCCCTCCTCCTTTCTGTCTCATTATCTGCCTCATCATCCCCCCTCATTATTAGATTGCAAGTTCCTTGAGGGCAAGGACTGTCTTTCTTTTTTAAAATTATATCTCCAGCTCTTAACTGGAGCAACTAGTGGCACAGTGGATACAATGCCAAGGCTGAAATCAGGAAGACTCATCTTTCTGAATTCAAATCTAGTCTTGGACATTTATTAGCTGTGTGACCCTGGGCAAGTCACGTCGATCTATTTACTTCAGTTTCTTCATCTGTAAAATGAACTGGAGAAGGAAATGGCAAACCATTCCAGTATCTTTGCCAAAAAAACTTCAAAGGGGTCATGAAGAGCGAGGCACAACTAAAAAACTCAAGAACAACAACGCAATAACACAGTGCTTAATAAAGTTCATTGACTTGGTTGTGTGATTCTAAGTCAATGGCATCAAATTCAAATAGAAAGGGACAGTATGATAGTGCAATGAATAAGGAGCACCAACCCTGGAGTCAGGAAGACATGAGCTCAAATCCAGTCTCAGACACTTGACACCTACTAACGTGTGATCTTGGGCAAATCACTAGCCCCAATTGCCTCCCCTCCCCCTCCAAAAAAAAAGAATATAAGCTCTTTGAACCATTTCCAATTCAAATAGAAACTGGACCCACTAAGCCCTACATAAGAATACTCCTAAGTCATATATTGACTTAGAAAATCATATTTTAAACTATCTAAGCTTTGTTATTACTATTTAATATATTAGACATTTCCCAAATACATGTTAATCTGGTTCCAGTGAAGTGTTGAGGAGACTGTGTGTTTGATACCTCTGTGTCTAAGCAATTCTTTATGATTGTAAATGGTAAGGAGCCACCAACCATCAGTGGCAGAGACACTCTCTCTACTGCTGAAATCACAGATCCATTCCTTATTCCCTAGGAATATTAATAATTGGTGTTCTAAATGGAGGCTCTTTGTCCAATGACCAATTAGCTGAGATAGTCCTGGGACAACCAAGTCCTCTGTGCCAATACAAAGCCACAGAGACCAGAGATGGCATCCATGTGTGAGAAACAGAAAACAGGTCTGTTTGGCTGGGTTGAAAGTACATGGAGGAGGGAACAAGAGAAGGGGTGTCCAAGGAAATTACAAAGATTGGTTGAGGCAAGGCTTTAAAAGCTAAATAGAAGAGTTTATATTTGATTCTAGGAATTCTAGAAAGGGTTGGAAGGGAGAACCAGCATGAAATTGAAAAGGCAAAATTTGACAATTGATAAGACATACTTTGGCCACGTAATGAGAAGATAATAGTCATTGGAAAAGATCCTGATGTTGGGGAAAAGATTGAAAAACAAAAGAAGGGGACTGCAGATGATAAGATGCATAGAGAGTATCACAGAAGTATGAACTTGGATAGACTTCAACTTTGAGAGACAGTGGAAGATAAAAGGGACTAGATACTATCATCCAGAGGGTCACAAAGAGTCAGACACATTGAATATCAACAACAAAGGATATTGAGATGAGAGAGAGAGAATGAGAAGTCAAGGATCACATCAAGGTTACAAACATGGGAGATCAAAGAATGGTGGTTCCCTGGATAGAAATAGGAATGTATGGAAGAGGGGTGGATTTGAGAGAAAAGATAATGATTTTTTGTTTGGACATATTGAATTTGAAATAGTTATAGAACATCTATTTTGAAATGTCTGGTAAATGTGGATGATGGGGGAGGGGGGAGATCCGGGCTTGGTTTATCCATCTAAGAGTCTTCAGCATATATATATATATATATATATATATATATATATATATATATATATCATGATTATTTTTCTCAAGGAAAAAATATGAAGGTACTACATTCGGTAAACACTGAACAACATCATCCAAAAATGAAATTGATTATATTTTAAAAGACAGAAAATTACTGTTTACTGATGTTGTGGGAGTCATTTCCAAATTAGCTCTTTGTGTCTACAGTTGGATCAGCAGCTGTTTTTAAAAAAAAAGAAAGAAAGAAAGAAAGAAAGGTTAAGAGTTAACATAAAATTAGGAGAATCCATGTGCCTATGTGTCAGTTAGACCCCAGTCCCCTAATACAGTTGAACTGGGCTCCATCTCTCTCAATAATAATCTCTATAAGTCATTTTGCTCCCCCCATCATGGTTTCCCAGGAGAATACCAGAATTTGATGCTGTCTCTGTAAGATCCTTAGCTCTCTTGCAAGTATGCAGGCAACTCTCTTTTCCTTTCTGGAAGACTTCAAGCAGTCCACATTCTAGTGGATCTTACCTTTATTCTAGACCTATGCAGTCTACCTAACTAATGGTATCAAAATATGGATAGCTCTGGATTGCTCCTTGTATGTAGTTTCTTGTCATGACAATCCTTCTTCAACTTGGGGACAACTCATATAGTGTGTAGACTGTGACCTTCCCTCTAAATCCAAGTGAAATTGGGTGTATTTATCTCCTCTCAAGATTCTGAATCCTTTTTCTTTTCTCTTACTTATTGAAGTTTTATTTTTCTTTATATATCTCCACATGGCACTGGTTCCTCTTGGTGTAGCTTGCCATCTGGATAAATATCTCTTTCTGTGTTTGAGTCTTATCTCCTTTTAAAAATTAAGCCCAAGAATCAACTTAGATTATGAACTCTATCCATTGCCAAGATGCCAACTTCGTGATCATGAGTAGTATCACCTTACAGAACAGTGGAAAAGTAGTGGAGGGAGAAACACTATAGAAACCTTGGCACGGTTTGAGATTCAATTAAGCCAGACCATCCTTTGAGAATTTATAGATGAGCTAGTTTGTGTAGTGAATAAAGCATCCGGGCCTAGAGTCAGGAAGACTCATCATGCTGAGTTCAAATCTGGCCTCAGATGCTTGGGCAAGTCACTTAACCCTGTTCTCTTCAGTTTCCTCATCTATAAAATGAGCTGGAGAAGGAAATGGCAAACCACTCCAATATCTTTGCCAAGAAACCCCCAAATAGGGTTATGAAGAGTCAGACATGACTGGAGAAAAAAAAAAGACTAAACAAATAGATATGAAATGAAATAGATTTGCCAGCATTTCTATAGTAATTAGCTCTCATCAACAATATGAAATCATCACATTTGGAATTTACTACCCCAGTACCCAATGCACTACATGAAGAAGTGAAAAAGGCACTCAAGAAAATTAAGTCAGAAATTGCAACTGGGCCAAGTCAAGTAAACAGGAGAAATTCGTGCTGGAGGTGACACAATTTTAAATGGCAATAGAGGCTCAATTTTCAAGACATCTCAAAGACCGGTATATTCCCCAAAATGGAAAAGATCTTGAATAGCAATGATCAGTACTTTAAGGATCCATGAGTTTGTTGCAAAGAGTGACCCTCCCTTTCTGCCACCACCCCCTCCCCCTGCCACTGCCACTGATTCAGTTCCAAGTCCTGCTGCAACATAACAGACAATCTCCAACAGGGTCCTAACTGAAAAAAATCATGGCCTTGCAGTCATTTGTGATGAATCTGATTTTAACTCAGCTGGACCTCAGTGAGGAACATATAGAACTAGACATAGAAAGGTTCTAACTGAGAGGAAATCCGACAAATGAGTCCGAGAGAGGTTTGCCCAAGGTCACATTGCTGGTAAAGATCAGGGGAAGGTTTTGAACCCAGGACTTCGGACACAAAGCTTAGGCTTTAGACAATAAAAGAGTTCAGAGTCCAGAAATGAAACGGGAACAAGAAGTCCAGTGTCACTAAATCACAGAGTCTATGAAGGGGGAAAAGGAGGCAGGCTGATAACCTGAGGGTGGTTGACTTCCTCAGTCTCTGAGGACACTGTTAATTTAATGTACTTTCCATGATATCACACTCTCTCAATTCTTCCAATTCACTCTCCTCCGCCACAGGCATGCTTCCACAACTTCCCCCATTAAATGCTTATCCAGTCTCTGCTTGGTGACCTCCTAAAGAGTAGGGAGCTCTCCACCTTCATCCCATTTTCCACTGGCAGCTCTGATTGATGAGGGGTTCTTCCTTTCCATTCCCATGACCATCCTCCTAAGGTGAGACCTCATCACCACATCTCTTGGCAATGGCATCAGTCAGGCAACTGGCCTCTCTTGCTTCCAGTCTTTCCCAACAGGGTCACTCTGTAAAGGTCACTAAATTTATCTCTCTGGAGCCCACTCTGCTCAGGTCACTCTCCTAGCTCAGAAAATCTTTTATTATTGGGAGGGAGAGCTAAACCTGGAAGCCCCCAAACCTGAGTAATCAGGGACAACTCATTACATCCTTCTCCAGCATACTTAATGTCTCTAAAGACCCTCCCAGCTCTGACATCCTCTGTTCTAAGGGTCCTCCCAGCTCTGACATCCTAGGTTTTACCCTTCTAGCTCTAGAATTCTATGAGTAGCTATCAGTCTCTACCCCTGGACCACCAGGCGCTGACTTTCTCTCTTTGGCCCAGGTCTGTCCACTGTGATCCTTTCTCCACATTAAACATTTAAGAGCCCTGGTCCTACTCAGCAAGGGACAGAGCATCTGTCCTGGGGTCCTGGACCCAAGCCAGAGGATTATGTTCTCCCAGCCTAGCTATCCCTCAGAATCATACCCCATGCTGGGAACAGCTGCTGTACCCCTCCTCAGAGCCACTTGCATTTCAGGAGTCAGTCAATTAACCAATCCTTTAAATGTACTTGCCTAGAACATTCGAATCACTTGATTTTGTTGTTAACTTGGTCCCTTTTTCTTTCAAAGGATTCAGAACCTTCTATACTCATTCATTTGTTCACAGAATAAATAGGTTCTATCCTCCTGGGATTAGGGAGGGGGTAAGGATCATAGAGTTACAGTTTTGGGACTGAAAAGGACCTTAGGGATCATTGAGTCCAACCCCCTCACTTTATAGAAGAAACTGAGATACAAAGACTCCCTAGAATCACTTAATATATCTTTGAGGTAGACAGTGCTGCAGTCTAACACCACACTTCTCCTTGTGAGACAGTAAGCATTGTTCGGGTGAAAGAGAATCAGAGAGCTCCTGCAAGCTTGTCCAGAGTCAAACAGCCAGTATTTGAATTTGAATCATGGAATTTCCCAAAGTTCAATCTCCTAGATTTCCCTGTTTTCTACCTCTGTCTCTCTGTCTCTGTCTCTTTTTCTTTCTGTGTGTGTGTCTGTCTCTCTGTCTCTCTCTGTTTCTGTTTCTGTCTCTCTGTCTTTTCTTCTATCTCTCTCTTTGCCTCTGTCTCTGTCTCTGTCTCTATCTCTCTGTCTCTGTGTCTCTCTCTGTCTCTCTCTGTCTCTCTGTCTCTGTCTCTCTTTCTGTCTCTTTGCCTCTCTGTTTCTGTCTCTGTCTCTGTATCTCTCTCCTCTCTCTCTCTCTCTCTCTCTCTCTCTCTCTCTCTCTTGTTTTAACTTGTACAGTCCTAGATCTCCAGTTCAGGGAAAAAACCATGAAAAATTTGTCATTTTACAGGAAAAGATACCAAGGACTAACTAAGCAAGGGAAGGAACATCAGTCAGAATTAGAATTCAAGTCTCCCGATTCTCCCTCCATGAGGTTCTTTTCTATACTACAGCTGCTCCTCTGGACATGAGATGTAGGAGTCCATGTTACACTGGCCCCAGGGATGGATGACAGCCAAAAGGTGACAGGTGCAGAGAATTACTCCCCTGGAGTGTGTCCATCTGTACCTTCTCCCCTTGCCCCCATCCAACATCCCCTTCACTTATTGGGTCAGACCCTGGCTGAGTTCACCCCTGGCAGGAGATGCTGAGAATACTTCTTAGTTGCCATGGCAGCCCCAGATCAGGGGGAGAGGAGCAAATTTGTGTGTGTGTGTGTGTGTGTGTGTGTGTGTGTGTGTGTGTATTCCAGTTTTAGAAGGAAGAAATACCTCAAGAAGCAGAAAAGATTCTACCCCTACCTCCACCCCAGAGAAGCTTCTATTTGTAGGGCAAAACTCTTTGCAGAATCCAAAGCACTTTTCTCGGGACATGGTTGTCAGAGGCTAATGGTATAAGTATTATCATTCCCCTCTTTTTTTTTTCAAATAAGGGACCTCAGAGTCAGTGACTTGTCCAGGGTCATACACCAAGTGGCAGAGCCATTTTCTGAAAAAGGACAGAAACTCTTTCCATTACACTCATCATCCCGTCCCTAGATGTTCACCCTTCGTCACCTCCCATTGCTGCTGACAGATGTTACTGTTTTATTATTTGACCTTCCTTCTCAAAGAAGACCATGACATCAGGGAGGTGATGCCATGACATGCAGGTGAATTGGATTGGGGGTGGGGGTGGGGGGTCTGGCTAAGTCTCCAGAGCCATCCAGGTCCAATGGCCAGATATGAAGATGGCCCTGGATGTGAGGCAATCAAGGTCAAACGATTTACCCAATGTCACACTGCTTGTAAGTATCTGAGGCTGGATTTGAACTCAAGTCCTCCTGACTTCAGGACCGGTGCTCTATCCACTGAAACTCCTGGCTGCCCAACCAGGGCAGATATTGTGATAGTCTAGGTGAAGGGAGGAGAGAGGAAGAAGAGAACCTTCTGGATCCCAGGGAGAGAGGACAACAAGGGACTTGAGTTTTTTGTACACTCTGCCCAAGGATTCCAGGGTCCCTAATTGGCTTCACTTGCCCAGCCCTCAGAGAGAGAGAGAGGATTTACAAATCTTTGACTTCTTGTGTTCCAGTAACTGAGGAAAAGGCTAAAGAATAAGGTCCCCATCTTCTAGAACAAGGATGCTTTATATTTTTGATGCCATGGACTCCTTGGAAGAGAGAGTTGAAATCGCTGTTTACCCTTTATAGAATAATATTTTCAGATGCAGAAAATAAATTTATAGGATTACAAAGGAGGTCGATTACAATGAAATATAGTTATAAAAAATACTTGAAAAAAACACAGCTTCCCAGATCCCAGATTGAGAAGTATGGGGGTAGATTTGCCTCTACCTCCCCCCCCCCCCGCACACACCTGTCTATAATCAACCATTCCCATCCCACTCATGTCCTACATAGCCTCAAACATATAACCATACATACATACTCAGCTCCGCACCAATCCAGCCAGCCAACACACACACATTGTAAGGAAGAGATAAGAGAGTAAGTGCCCCAGGGAAACTATAGAGTCGATGAGAAAATGCTAATTCTCACATCCTCTGCTCTAACATTCTCCTCCCAGCCCTAGGGGCATTCTGCGCCAGTTCAGGAGTTTGCTTTTACAGGGGCAGCCAGTTCCTAGTTAAATGAATAGAGGTGAGAGCCCCCCAGACCCGGTCCCAATCAGGGACCATGTTTCCTGTGTCTGCATCCCCAAGGTCTAATTATTGGCAGGTGACCTTGGATTATTTACTTCCCCTTCTCAGAAGCATCAGCTTTCTCATCTGAAAAATGAAAGGTCTGGATTAGATGCCCTTGAGGGCTGTTCGAGCACAAAACTCTGTTCTAAATCACAAACAGCTAGATGAGTCTTCACAGATACCACACACATCCACCCACGTTCATCCCCACAGCTCCCTTTGGTCCCCACCCCCTCGCTGAGACTAGCACAGCAGGGGACAGAAAGAAAGAGAGAGACCTGAGAGTCTGGGAAGGTTGACCTGGATAAAGCAGTCACAACACCCCCAAACAAGTTCTGGGCTTCCTTCGCTAGCCACTCAACCTCCCTGGGGAATTTCCAGGCTCAACCTTTCTGCACAACGTTAGAGAAGGAATCTGGTGGAATTTCCCTGACCTGGGACAAGTCCCTTCCAGTGCACAAGTCTCTTAGCCTGGACATAACCCTTGGATGTCTTTATCGATGTTCCATTGTCAACTAGGGGACTCCAGTGTCCTTTTAGAAACTTAGATGCAGAATGTCAGAACCAGAAAAGATCTCAGAATGAGATCACAGAGAATGAGAAACAGAGTCAGAACTGGAAACAGAATGTCAGATATTTATGCAAGAAAACAGAATGTCAGAAATGGAGGGTCCTTAGAACATTTACCGTCAGAGCTGGGAGGGCCTTTAGAACACAGGATGTCAAAGTCAAGAGGACCCTTAGAACACAGAATGTCAGAGCTGGGAGGGTCCTTAGAACACAGTGCTTGAAAAGAGGAAATCAGAACTAGAAGAGATTTTAGAAATCCAGCAAAATCCTTTTATTTTATAAAGAAATCAAAATCTAAAAATGGAAAAAGACTTGTCCAGGGGCCCATAATCTGTCAGTGGCAGAGACCAGACAGTGTCCCCTGACTCCTAAACTCATTCTCCCACATCACAGGGCTTCTGCTAAACCCCACAAGTAGGGGACTATTTGAATTAGAATGTAAGCTTTTTGCAAGAAGGGAGTGAACAGCGCACTGTGACCTTGGAATTCGAATCCAACCTCTGACACTTACTAGCTGTGTGACCTTGGGCAAGTCACTTAACCCTGATTGCCTCACATCCCAGGCCATCTCCAGTCATCCTGATTCATAATCTGATTACAGGGCCCAGATGACTCTGGAAGAGAAGGTGAGGCTGGTGACTTAGCACAGCATCCCCTCACTCAAATTCAAATCATGTGCTTGTCATGGCATCACCTTCCTGGTGTTGTGGCCTTCTTCAAAAATGAAGGACAGCAGTGCATAAAGCACAGGCCCTGGAGTCAGGAGTACCTGGGTTCAAATCTGGTCTCAAACACTTAATAATTACCTAGCTGTGTGGCCTTGGGCAAGACACTTAACCCTATTTGCCTTGCAAAAACCTAAAAAAAAAAAATGAAGGACAAACATTATTATCACACCTACAAAGGTTAAGTACTGGTTGAATGACTAATTAGAGACTTCCAGAGGACAATGACCTAGGTTCAGATTATTGCAGGACCAAGCTTTGTTAGCTTTAATACACGTTCATTTAAATCTCATAACTATTTAGTGTGGCAAGTGATGCAAATATTATTATTCTTCTCCATTACTATTCTTGTCTTGCAGTTGAATAATGGCCTTACAAATGAGGAAACTGAGATCTAAAAAAGACTTATTCATACAGGACCACACAACTATTATATGTCTGAAATCAGATTTTTAATTCAAGTCTTGCTGACATGTCTCCTACTTCATCGCTCTGTTCCTCTGAAACTTGGGATCATAGGATTTGGAGCTGGGAAGAATGTTAGAAATGTTAGCCTCCTCTAGTTATAGAAAAGAAAACTGAAGTTCAGAAAGGGAAGAAACTTGACTAGGTGTCATATAGGTAGTAGGTAATAGAGTTAAGCTTCAAACCCAGCTTTCCTGACTCCAAATCCTACTATTGATAGGTATGGGGTTTTGTTCTTTTTCTCTTACCATTCTTCAGTAAGAACAGGGAAAAATCAAGAGATGCCCTAAGATTCTCCCAGAATCCTTGCAGTAGTCTTGGGTTTTAGCCATTTACCCCAAACCAGGCAGTAAAGCTAAAATTCTTCAACAGAGAAATTTCTTCTCCCTCTAAAGCAGGAGGGAGTGAGAAGAGAGCAAAACTAAAAAACAAAACTGAAAAAAATACACACCCCAAACTCTAAAAAAAACCTCCAACCACCAATTTTGTGGATGCAGTTGCCAGGGAAACAGCGAGAGATGCATCTGGTGCTAGTTCCCTGCCTGCCTGAGCCCCTAGCATCTCCCCAGGAGGGCATTCTCCTCATGTCACTATGGGGCACAGGGGGCCAGGGCTATGTAAGGGGACCCTGGCGATCATGTTTCCCTGACTGCTACCCATTGTCCCTAGAAAAAGAAAGACAGAGAGGAGACAATGGGACCTTCCACAATAGGCAACCAGATGATCACCTCCCCCCAGATGCACCTGGGGATGGATAGAGGCCTGGCTCAGCTCCTGAGAGCCTGCTTGCCCATTGGGGCGGGGGGAGATTAATGTTGGACAGTGATCTCATCCTTGTTGCCAGGATGATGAGTCCTACCTGGATGTTTACTCCAGCCCTTGGCATTTAAGGAGCATTCAGGATTTCTATGCTCTTGTAGAACCCTCAGGCTTCAACCCTCTCCTCTCTTCTCCCCTACATACACCAGATCATTATTAATTCATAGTTAGGCCTAGGCTCTTGTTCTGATATTTTCTCACTTCCCAGAACTTTCATGATCAATGCCCCTTCCAGAGAAGGAAGAACAGAAGAATGGAGTCCAGCTCTGATGGTTCCCAGCTGAAGAGCCAGAGAATTATATAATGTTAGAGTTAGAAATGAACTTGCAATGTAGATCCTCACTGGAAAGAACCTCAGAGATGGCCTAATCCAACCCTTGAATTTTCCAGAAGAACAAAGGAAAGCTCAAATTGGTTAAATCATTTGTCCATGATCACTTAGCCTACACTGACTCCCAATCCAATGCCCTGGACACCAGGATAGGCTGTGTCCAACAAAACACTTTTTATAGCAAAAAGAAACTGAGGCCCAGAAAAAGAGAGCAGTTCCTTCTCTTCATGTTCCTAACTATGAGAACTGGTTTGTTTTGGACCCATTCCTGCTTATGATCAAGTCTCCAAAATGACTAGTCTGAGTCAAGGGCATAGTGCCACTGATAAGGGTAGAGCCAGGGAAAATTAGAACCATAGTTGAATAAAAATAGAAGTATAGGCCAAAAGTCAGATGGTCAATGGTCAAATCCAAGGAGATCAAGGGTGATGAAGGGGAAAAAGTAGACACCACAAGTGTAAGAAAGCAATGGAGACAAGTGGTAATACACAGATAACGTCAGTAGTCCTGACAAGAAGATGTATTGTATAGAAGATAAAAAAAAAGGAGTTCTCGGTTCAAATCCTGCTTCAGACAGTCACTAGCTGGGTGACACTGGGCAAATCACTTAACCTCTCTGGGCCTATATAAAATGGGGCACCAAGCAGCAAGAACACAGCTTGATATTGAAACAATTATTTTCAGTCAATTGGGATGAATTGGGGAGCCAGAAACCTGGTTTCCAATCCCAATCTTCCACTAATTCATTATGTGACTTTGGGCAAGTCAATTTAACTCTCCTAGCCTCTCTTTTCAAATATGAAAGATGAAGGGTGCCTCTCGGTTCTGACATTCTGTTCTAATGACTTCTCTAAAGTTAACAAATCACTCACAAATCTGATGAGGTAACTTCCAACTTTCACATTCTATATTCTAAGAACCCTTCCAATTCTAACATTTTCTGTTCTAAGGACCTTTCCAGTTCTTGCATTCTAAGTCCTAGCATCCCATGATGCAATATTTCTTCCCGTTCTAATGGTCTATGTTCCCAGGTTCCTCACAGTTGTATCATTTTGTGTTCTAAGGTCCCTTCTAAACCTAGCATTCTGTTTCTAAAATTCTGTGTTCTAAGGTCTCATCTAGTTCTAAGCACACTTCTTGCTTTGACATTCTCTGCTCTCAGATTAAAGGAACCTTGGACAGATCAGACAAAGGAGAGTTCAAATACTGGCTCTGCTCCTTGCTACTCTGGGCAGATCACAATCTCTTTGGTTCAGGTTGCTCTCCATGAGAAGGAAGGGTTTAGGAGAGAAAATAAATGTTTGTTCACTGAAAAAAGATTACTTTTCAAAATTAGATCCCTTCCAACTCTAACCTTATAATCCTATGTTCTGACATTCTCTAGTCCTAAGATTCCATTGGGCTCCAACATTATATAGATATATCTAAAGAAGAAAGGAATTCCTATAGAGCTTACCTAAGGACTCTAAACACAGACAATCCTGGGTCTTAAAGTATATAGGAGTAGACACTCCCAGCAAACAGGAGACTAAGGGCTTAGGAAGAAAACAAATTCTAACAGACCCAGTGTTATTTCCTAGAAACAGGTGATCACCTTGTAAAGAAAGCAACTTCAGGGGCTCAGGACTCAGGGCTCAGGTCTCAACCTCAGTCTCCTTAGCACTATCCTCTAACCTACTGGCAGAATGCTGCTCAAACCCTGAGCTTTTCTCCCTAGTGACTGATTTTCTTCTGTAATGGACACTTTAAGCAAGCTATTAAATGTAGCTAGAGCTGCAAAAAGAAGACCAGGTAGCTTTTTTTAATTCACAGAACAGAGGATGAGCCAGAAGGAATATCAAATAGGACAGCTTCAGAAGTCATATAACCTCTCTGAGTCATAGTTTCTTCATCCATACAATAAGCATATTACCCACACTGCCTATCTATTGCCAAGATCAAAGGAAAACAAATAGATGGAATTTATTGAATGAAGTTCCATAAAAATGTCAGCTATGTTCTTTGTATGGGAGGGAATTAGCCATAAAAAAGGGTGAAGACAAGGTCAGGGGCAGCTGGTTGATGGTATTAAAGTAAACCTATCTCCACCTAACCCCAGCACAAATATATTTATCTATATTCACCAATCATCAGTGTCCTTACTGAGAGAGGAATGAATATTGGTATTTTCCTTCTCTCCATTTTTCTTCCATTTTCAATGATGGGCTCTGCCATCTTACTAGGTCCCATCACCTAACATTTGACAGGTGTAGGCAGGGACATAAATCAAATAGAAGGGCTTCCATGAGCCATAGGGCAAGCTCAAGAAGCAAGAGAGAAGCCATCTTTGAACCATCTGCAAGATAGTCAGCTTCATTTTCCTACAATCTATGCCCTACCACTACAACTCTCCACAGTCTGGGGAAGGGTCCTAGGAATGTAAGCTAATGTACCCTGGATGGGAAGTCAGAAGATCTGGGTTTAAGTCCCAGCTCTGACACTTTCTAGTCCTAGAATATAAAGCAAGCCATCCAACCTAATTTCCATTTTTTTATCTATAAAATGAGTACAACAGCTGAGCCAAATAACCTCTTAAGTCTCTCACAAATCTGACATTCTATGTTCTAAGATTCTTTCCAGATTTTTCATTCCATTTGTAAGGGCCCTCACAGATCTAACATCTTATAATATTTACACCTCCTATACTGACTGGTCAGGAGTAGTAGCTTTGTTAATTTCAGAATTAATGTAATAATTCCTTATGTATATAGCACTTATTGAGTTTTTTTAATTCACATATAGTCTCTTTTTAAACCTTAATACAAGTCTGTAAATACCACAGAAATAATTATTCCTTTCTCCTTTTTACGAAAAGAAAAATGATTCCCAGAAAGGTGAAGTCCAAGGTGGCCAAAAATGTCAAAGCTGAGATGAGAATCCAACATTTTTGACTTTCATTCCAGGGATCTTTTAATTTTGCCCATTCAATCACATTAGTTTGCTCTTTCAGGTCTGGTTGCTAACTATGGACAGATAATTCTTCAAATGTTGTCAACCAGCAGCTTCTTCAGTGCCCAAACCATACGTAGGCCGGTACACAGCTGTGGAGAAAGATATCCACCTCCACAGTAAGAATGAGTGGTGATATTGGTGTTATATCTGCAGCTGGAACGTGAGAGCAAAAAGGAGGTGTTATGTTCACTGTTGGATGACTAGCTCACTGTGGGGCTCAATGAAGGTTAGGAACTGCTTCAGGGAAGGATAGTTAAAGAGGAAAATGGAAGTGTTGATAATGGCAATAGTGGTATTGGTGATTGGACGGATCATGAAAGTTCTGTTGACAGTTTTAATGATGGTGGTGGTGGTAGTGATAATGGTATTGATGATAATAAGAGCAGTAGCAGTGACAATTATATCAATTGTGCTAAAGATAACGATGGTGAAAATGATAATGGAAATAGTGGTGATAATGAGATCATTAGTAGTGACAGGGATGATGATGGTGCTAGAGATCATTAGTAGTGACAGGGATGATGATGGTGCTAATGAGGAAGCTATGAGAAGGATAACAGGGATGATGGTGATACCAATTATAGTTGTGGTAATGAGGTGAATGAATAATGGTGATAATGTTGATGGTGATAGTAATGATGATGGTGGTGGTGGTGATGGTGATAGTCAAATGACAGCATCTCAATACTAAATTCACTATTTTTGCCTCTCAAATATTCCTTCACGTTTGAACTTCTCTACTTCTGTTAAAGATACCACTATACCTCTAGGGTTCTTAGACTAGTATTACTCAAACCATGCTGCAAGAAACCCTATAATATATCAAGTTTATTTTCTAATGAACCTTTTGATGGTGGTTAATAGCCATTAAGAAAAATAATTTTTACTACAGAGATTCTGCCAAAGTTTTGTTTAAACTGAAGGGTGTTTAAACTGAAGGGTGCTATAAAGGTTTCAAAATCATCCATCAAGATTCATAACCTTGGGGGTGGCTAGGTGGCACCGTGGATAGAGCACCAGCCCTGGAGTCAGAAGTACCTAAGTTCAAATCCAGCCTCAGACACTTAATAATTACCTAGTTGTGTGGCCTTGGGCAAGCCACTTAACCCCACTGCCTTGCAAAAACCTAAAAAAAAAATTCATAACCTTATCATTACCCTTGATTACTCACACTTCCTCATCTCATACATTCACTTAATTGCCAAATCTAGTGATCTCTCCCTCCATAATATCTCTTGCACCCCTTTCCTTTTCTCTACTCATCAACCTTGTTTAGTACTCCAGAACCACTTGCCTAAACTACCACAACAGCTTCCTAACTGGTCTCCCTGCTTCAAATCTCTTCCCTCTCCAATCCATCCTCCACAAATATGCAAAATAATATTCTGAAAGAACAAGCCTAACCACATCACTCTCTAACTTAATAAACTCCAATGGCTCCCTATTGCCTCTAGGAACTTGCATCTGGCTTTTAAAGCAGTTTTGCAACCTGGCCCCAACCTACTTTTCCAACTTTATTATCATTTTTCTCCTTTCTGGACTCTATAGCTCAGACAAACTAGCCTTATTGCCTTTTCTTACATACTACAATTCATTTTCTTTCTGTGTAAATTCATACTGCCTATTCCCATGCCTAGGATTCACTCCCTCTTCACTTCTGCTTCTAATAATTTCTTGTTCTGTTAATAATTCTACTCATCTAAAGCCTTCTATAGGAAATCCATCATGAACCCCTCCCAGAAGATAGTATCCTAACCCCCTCAAAATATTCCTTTTATTGTTTTTGTATATAATCTGTGTATGTCTAAATAGGAACATGCCCCCCCAATCCAATATAACCTTCTTGAGGGCAGAGGTTTTGTTTTTTGGGGATTATTTTGTCTTTTAACCCCAGTATCTAATGAAATGTCTAGATCATAGTATATGTTTCTTAAATGTTCTAGTGATTGATTGATAACAGTAGTGATGGTTACAGCAGTGATGAGGTCACTGATGCTATTCACAGGGATGATAATGGTGTTAATGCTAGTGTGAGTGATGGTAATTATGTGGGTAGTCATGGTGATAACAATGGAGATGATGTTGACAGGGATGATTGTTGTGATAAATATAGAGTTAGGGATGTTGGTGATATGGTAGTGGTAGCAGTGATGATGACTGTGGTTGTGGTGATATTATGATGAGGGTAAGGTTAGCAGTGGTGATCATGGTGGTAATGGTTATGGTGATAGTAGTGGTAGTGGTGGTGTTGCTAATGGTGGTAGCCGTGATGATAGTGATAATGGTAACAGTGATAGTTCAGTTATGGTGACATGATAGTGGCAATAATGATTATGGTAACAGTAATAGCTATGCTGATGTAGTAATAGTGATGGTGAAGTTGTCATAGTGATGGTGGTAGTATTGATGATAGTGAAGATGGTAATGGTGATATAATGGTGGTGATATGGTGACAAAGCATAGAGTAAAATGTGAGGAAAGGATGAAAGAAGATGGAGAATAAGAAAAGATCATCAGTCAAAGTCAATTATCCCTGAGGAAGACACTGTTGGACTTGCTCCAGTTTCATACACCCACAGGAATGGTTTTAGAACCTTTTAATCCCTGCCTCTCTGGGGACTCTGTATACCCTCTGTCCTCAAGAACAACCCCTGGGAGGAGCAAATACTCTCCTCTTCTACCTTTGGCCAGACCCCAAAGTCTAATCAATCAATAAATCAAAAAGTATTTATTGGTGCCCACTCCATATGCTACGTGCTATGCTAAGTGCTAGTGATATGAGAAAAAAAGAGTCCCTGCCCCCCGAGGAACCCCCAGTCTAATGAGATAGACAACACACATACACACATGCACACACACACACACACACACACACACACACAGATACATATATATGTAAATACATGCAATAACCATACAGAATAGATAGAAGACAAACTTAGAGAAGATATAAGCAGCTGGAAGAAATGGGCAAGACCTGCTACAGAAGATAGCATTTGAGCTGAGTCTTGAAGGAAGCTGGCATCTAAGAGGCAGAAATAGGAGGAAGAGGTTTCTCAGCATGGGATAAGTCATGGGAATTGGAGATGGAGTATTGTTGTGAGTAAAGAGTGTGATCTGAGCTACAGCCCCTTCCCCTATCTGCCCCAATCCCTTCCCACTGTCAGCCCAACCCTGTCCTGGCACTCATAGCCCCGCAAAGCTTCCTTGGCTGGGCTCTGAATCAACTAGCCAAGTCCCATCATCTCCTTGGCACAGGTCCCTCTCCCACCAAACTGAACAATTCCTTCCCCAGCTGTAGTCAAAGCCTGCCTTTCACTGAGCTTTCTCTCGAGGGTCAGCAGAACAAGTGGGGGGAGTGGTAGAGAGGTCCTTACTGCAGATGCCTCAGGAAGGAACCAGGGAGCCAACAAAGGCCTCCAGATTCCCTTCTCTGACTCAGCACAGCTGAAAGTGGTTGGGGGAGCATGGGGAAAGAGAGAGAAGGAGGGGGGTGGTTCACTCATACCGGGGAGCCTGTAGTTCAGAAATAAAGTCTAAATCCAAAATCATTCTGTTTTCTCCCCTGCCTCCAAACAGCCCCATACTAAGTATTACTCATATTCTTTCAGTGAATTCTTCTGAGGCTTCTCTGAGACATAAGGGAATTTGAAGATCTGGGAAGATAAATTCTAGAAAGCTCTTTTTTTTCAGTTGCTTTCTTGTTTTTCTTATTTTCTCTCTGTGACTCTCTTTCTCTCCTTTGTTATCAAAACAAAAACCTTTCAAGAATTATATTGCATGCTAGGTGATACAATGGATAGAGCACAGGCCCTGGAGTCAGGAGCACCTGAATTCAAATCCCAGCCTCAGATACTTAATAATTTCCTAGCTGTGTGACCTTGGGCAAGTCACTCTTAACCACATTGACTTAAATAAAATTTAAAAAAATGTTTTAAAAAGAATTATATTGCCTTTGGTCCTTCTTATCAGTGATGATCTGAAAAGGTAAGGTTGCTCAGGCAATGGAGCTTGATCTATAGAAAGATAGATAAAAATGTCAAAGGGGTCCAGGGCCACAAGATGGACACCTCTCAGGAGGAGACCTAGTGCTAGATGAGAGGTCATGATGCAAAAACCAAAAGCTAAGGGTCAAATCAAGGTAAGCCAGGAGTAAGACTGGCACAATGGGGAGATGGAGGGTCCATTTTCATAGCCAATGTAGATGAAGCTGCTGGCCAGGTTATTCAGAAGATCAAAAATATCAGAGTCAATTAGAGATAGAACAGTTAGACCACAGAGTACCAAGCCTGGGAGGACACTTAAAACACAGAATGACAGAGCTGGAAGATCCTTAGAACATGAAATGTCAGAGCTGGGAGAGGCCTTAAAAGATAGAATGTCAGAGCTAGGAGGATCCTTAAAACATAGAATGTCATAGATAGAAGGGTCCTTAAAATACAAAATATCAGGGATAAAAAGAACCTGCATTATAAGACTTGAAATGAATAACTGAGCATATTGAGAACTGACTTGGCAGATTGGCAAAGCCTAGGGAAATAAGTAGTAGGGAGAGGAAAGAGAGTGAGGAGGGGAAAAGAAAGTGACTTCTCGTTTTACACCTGGGGTCCATCCTATTTTGAGATGGTGGGCTCTATTATCCATGACTGTTCTGTTCCAGGGACTGAAAAGTCACTGGCCATTGTAGACTAAGAAAGAGATTTCTGGTATAATAGAAAGAATCCCATGACTTGGGAAATAGATAAATCCACTTTGTGAAGTCACTACCACTATCTCTACCTCTGTTTTCTTGTCTGTATAATAAAAGATTTCCAATAAAGTCTCTTCTAAATCTAAATTTCTATTTTCTAATTTTTTTCCAAGTCTAATATTTTCTATTTTCATCCCTCAAAACCCTTACATTCTGTTCTAAGGGCCTCCCGACTCTGACACTGTGTTCAAAGGAACTTCTACCCTACCCAGGTAGAGGGATGTTGTCTTATGGGGAGTCCAACCCAATAGAATCTCAGTTTCTAGTGTCCTTGCCCATTTCCATTAGAATTCATCACATGAAGGACAAAACAACCAGAATAAAGTAGCTTCTGTTCTCTCTCTTGAAAATTTAGTTAGAGGCCTTAGTTTATAAGTTTTATGAGAGAGCACCTAAGAGACGCTCTTCTCTTGTCGCCATCTTGGCTCCTCCCCTAAAGTAGCTTCTGTTACCTGAATTACCAAGGGCCATTAGTGTCTCATGACCAGACCTCATTACCTCACACTGTCTCTTTCTCATCTTCTCCTAAAATGATTTTTAAAAAATTTTTTTCATAGGTATCTTTGATTGAACATCCCCTCCAGAAGGGCAAATGTGCTATTCTGTTATATCATTTAAAGACAATTTATTCCTCAACTTATGGCTTTGATTTACTTGACAAAAACACAAGAAGAGAATTGAAGAAAGTTGATGATCCAGCAAAAGAGACTATGAAAATATGGATAGGAGAGTCATGTCATGAAAACTGAATGAAGAGAGAATTTCCAGGAAGAGTTGAAGGTCAACATCAACAAAAGCTTCAGCAAGGTTAAAAAAAATGAAGAATGGAAAAGGGCATTGATTTTTCAGTATAAAGTATAGTTGGTAATCTTAGTTCAAGCAGTTTCAGTAGTAGTTGGCTTAGAAGTTAGAGTAGAAAGGGTAGAACATTGGGGTGAAATGTGACAAAAGGGAGAGAATGAGTATGGAATGGTTCTTCTAGGGGGAGAAGAGGAGTTGAGATATAAGATGTTAACTAGAAGGGATAGGAGGATTTTTTTTAATTAAGAAAATAAAGTCTCAGTCTCTACTACAAAGGACTCTTGTGGACAGATTTTTCCCCATGCTCTTCACCACTACCAACATTGCCTGAACCTCTGCCAAGAGATTTGCACTGTCTACCCTCTAATCACATGCTGAAAAGTCAAGATGAGCCAAAGAAAACAATTCCTTCCTCAAGGGAGATAGAAGACAGCTAGGATGAGGACAAACCAGAAGATGAAAAAAGCAAAGGGGAAGAGCAAGAAGGCTGTGGCTACATCAGCAAAGTACCATGAGCCAATAAAATGATTGTTGCCATGACACCTGCCAAGAAAGTACTCATGACTCCTGGTAAGAAGGCTGCTGAAGCCCCCTGCCAAGAAAGTGGCTCCCCCAGCCAAAACTATCATCACACCAGGCAAGAAAGGAGTCATTCCAGCAGCCATTCAGTTAAGGCACCAGCCCTCTGCCCTCCAGCCAAAGGGCAAAAAAAAAAAAAAAAATAGAAAGAATGCCAAGAAAGAGAAGAGTGAGTCTGAAAACAAGCATAGTAAAGACAAGGAAGATACGGGCGGCTAGGTGGCACAGTGGATAAAGCACCGGCCCTGGAGTCAGTAGTACCTGAGTTCAAATCCGGCCTCAGACACTTAATAATGACCTAGCTGTGTGGCCTTGGGCAAGCCACTTAACCCCAGTCCCTTGCAAAAACTAAACAAAAAAAAAAAGACAGAATATGAGAACTAGACAAGACCTAGCAAAACAGCATTAGAGCAAGAAGAGATTTTTAGATCAGAGCATATCAAACAATAGATTTGCATAACTGGGAGGGATTCAAAATGCAGAGTTTGGAGAACCATAGAACACTGAACATCAGAACTGGAAGGGACTTTAAGACAGTCTATTAGAGTGAAAAAAGACTTTATGACATAAAACTGAAAGGACCTTAGAGACAATTTAATCCAACCTCTTCTTTTTTTTTTAGAATTTACCTATTTGAACAATTTGAAGAAACTGAGACTTAGAAAGAAGAAATGACTTTTTCCAAGAGGAAAGAGAATATGTAGGCATGAAGATGAGTGTCAGTCTCTTTTCTTTGTAGAACCTTGAAAAAACTAACTAGGAAGCAGTAGAAATTGGGAGGGACATCTGATGAAGGGCCTTCAAAGCCAGCAGAGGAACTTACATGTAAGGTAGTTGGCAAAATGGAACCATTGGGGGTGGCTAGGTGGTGCAGGGGATAGAGCACCACCCTGGAGTCAGGAGTACCTGAGTTCAAATCCAGCCTCAGACACTTAATAATTACCTAGCTGTGTGCCCTTGGGCAAGTCACTTAACCCCATTTGCCTTGCAAAAACCTAAAAAAAAAATGAGGAAGATGAAGAATTTAAGTCACTCAAAATCACAAAAAAAAATGGAATCAACCACTTAAAATTCTGAGGAGGAAAGAGAACAAGGCAAAAGATAGTGGTGACAAGAATGAGGAAGAGGAGAGTGACTGTGCCCCTAGGAAAGCTGGAAAGTCAAAGGAGTCAAGGAGCAAGAGGAAGAGGAAGGGGGAGAGGAGAAAGTGCCTATCAAAAAAGTATCAGGGAGGCGGAGAAAGAATATTGGCAAAAAGAAAATTCCTGAAGCTAAGAAATAAAATTTGAAAGCTGCAGCTTCTACAAAGTTCAATTTCTTCCCTAATAGCATGAACTTCAACACTTCTGAGCTAAAACCTGGCATCAGGGACTTTCTTTGCAAATTAGGACCTTAAAAACTGTGGACATCCAAATGGGTACCACCAATGAGTTTGGGCTTTGAGGAATTTAAGGGAAAAGCTCTTGAACTCAGTGGCTCCAAAGTGCTTGGCTCTGAAATGAAATTGGAAAGAACAAAAGAAAAGAAAAGACTCCATCATGCTCTTCAACAAGAATCTGCCCTATAAAATAACTTGGGAGGTCATCAAGGAAGGGTTTGGAGATGATATTGAGGTTAGGCTGCTCTGCATGAAGAATGGGACACCCAAAGGAATCACCTATGTTAAATTCAAGACAAAAACAGATATGGGCAAGGCCTTGAAAGAGAAACATGGAGTTGAGATCAATAGTTGGGCACTTGTTCTAGACTACACAGGGGAGAAAAGTCAAGGATAAGAGAATCTGAAGAATTCCTAGAGTAGAAACAATAACAAGAGGGTAGACTTAGAGACACTAGTGCTGAATAACCTCATCTGCAGCAGCTTTGGAGACTGAGGGGTTGGTCAGGTGGTCATAGAGTCCTGGGAGAGAGATGGTGAAAGCATTCCAGAAAAGAGGAATGATGTAGGGAGAGAAAATATTGGTTTTTAACTGGATGGATAGTCTCCATAAACCTTTCATAAAGACTAGTGATAGACATAAGAGTCAAACTTTTTTGCCTATGATTTGTTTTGAGTTTATATATTAGTTCCCAGTCCAAAAGCATTTTTCCTACAAAAAACAAACAAAAAAATAAATAAATGAAGGAATGAATACATAAATAAATAAATAAGTGTAAACGATCTAGGCATGTTTGTAGAAGCAGGGAATGAAGAAAGACTGGAGATTAGAAGGAGAGAAAGGATGATGAAAGAGCAAACTACCAGAGGGTATCAAAAATGGGATCAAGGACTCAAATAAAGGTATTGTCCTTGGCAAGGAAAAAAGGATCACTTCTTCTGAGAATGGACCACAGGAGAAGATGAATGAAGATGCTGAGGGGATTGAAGGAGGAGAATTAAAGAAGAGAGAGTTCATTAAAGAGTAGCCTCATTTTTGTGTGTGAAATATGAGACAAGATCTTCTGCTAGGAGTGAGTAGAAAAGGGAATGTAAGTGTTTTGGGAAGGGAAGAGAAGATCTGGGACAGACACCATGGAGAGAGCAAGAGGAAATCATTCAGGGAAAAATAAAAAGTTGTACCATGCAAAAGCAAAGATCCAGAAGAAAATTGGCAGTAGACTGTATTAGAACAGTGGTGTGACTTTCTCCAAGAATGTTCAGGTGAACTCAAGAAGGAATATATTAGACAGATGCATGGGGGTTTGGAAAGGAATGAGTGGTAATAGGCAAGAGAGAAATGAGCTTAACTTGAAATGGCTAGCAACAAGAATGGTACCATAGCAGGGGTGACAGACCAAGAAAGAGGGAAGGAATAGAGTAATTAAATGTTGTTGTGCAAACAAAGAAGGAGCAGGGAGTGAAGCTTAGGGAGAGAAACGAGGACAGTTATGAGGCTATTACAAATAGGAGAATTTCTGAGTTCAGAATTGTGGAAGTGGAACATTTGTGGGTAATGATGAGCTCCAAGAATGATCTTTGGGGTAGAGGTAGAGTGAAGGTACTGATTATGCAAGTTGAGATGGCTGGTGAACTGGGATATTTGAAAGGAGATCAGTAGGAATTTTTAATACAAAAGGAAGGAGATTATGTGCTAAATGATGGAAAGAAACTGGACCACTAGGAATGATGGATTAGGCCTTGGTCTATAGGAGTGCAAAGGCACTCCAGGAAGGAGGTATAACATAAGTAAAAGTTTAGGAATTAAAATAATCGTGAAAAAGGATCCATCATTGTCCTGGCACTGATTTCATCTATGGGATAACCTCCACTGAACACCAGGCCTTTTCCCAGCAAAGAGGTCAAGAAGATATATTCTGCCTTTGCTAGGATCATGGAAAAGAAGATAGGAAAAAAAATCTCCAAATTAGTGCAGCAGAATGACCCCTGGGAAGGGGTAATGAAAAGGTCTATGAAGGGTATAGTACAGAACCAGTGTGAGATACCACCAACAAGGTCTGCCTGGCAGGAACCATTCTCTGTAAGATATCTCCTGGAGAGCCCAAGATCAAGAACCAGCTTCATGTCACTTTCCAGTAGCACTCTGACTAGACACAGGTATTACATAATCCAAGGGCATCACATCATAGCCTAGCCCACTTAGGTAAACAATGGTTCCCAAAGTCCCACCTAGTCATTACAATTCTATTTTAGCATGTTTTGAATTCATCTCTGCCATTCAGGCAGATCCATAGAGAGCCAAAGTTGAGATGGAACTTGAACAGAGAATGAGAGAACTGGAAGAGGTCTTAGAACACAGGATGTCAGAGCTGGTTGGACCCTTAGAACACAGAATGTCAGAGCCACCTATATAAAGAAGAGGGGAGATAACATCAATTCAGGTTGGCAGGGAAAGAGTGCTGTCAGTGTGCCAACTGATTCAGGGAGAAATAGAAGTAGGTCATACCTACTGGACAGACTGCCTCTACTCTCGAAGCCTCAGATCCTTCATCTATAAAATGAGGGGATTAGACTGGATGGTTTCCTTCCAGCTCTGACTCTCTATGTTCTGAATTATCATCCAGGTCTAAAGTTCAATTTAATCAAAGTTAAGCCAATTCAACACTTATCAAATTGAATTCTATGTTCTATTGTTCTATATTCTGAGATCCCTTTCATTTCTAACATGTTATGTTCTAAGTTTCCTTCAAATTCTGATATTCTACATTCTCTAGACAACTTACAACTTAAGTGGGAAAATATTGAAGAAGGATCTAGAAAAGAGGGTTCTTAAACCAAATAGTAAGAAATGTTGAACAGTAGGGATTAATGAAGAAGGGCGGGAGTTGGATTTGAACAGAAAAGAACTGGCAAAATTTGGGAGAAATTAAAAAATGGAGAAGGGGAGCAGGAAAGCAAGATCAAGATGGAGGATATAAAAGAATTAAAAAGAAATAGAGGAGATGTGGTACCTAAAAAGATAAAATAGAAAATAGTTGGCAAGGCAAATTAAGACCAAATAAAGAAAAGGTAAGTGGGATAAAGAGAGGGGTTAGATAAACTGATAAAATGATTGGGTAGGGCAAAAATTTGTTTTAAAATAAATCTTAGCTTTAAAAAATTAATAATTGGCTTTTTAAAAAAGTTTTAATCATGTGTTTAGGATTAAGGTGCAAACCCTTGTTCCAAGAAACAAGCCTGAAAATTATATTCATTATGGGTTAAGGAAAATTTTACAGTCACTTGCAAAAAGTATTGTATTTTGTTTGTCATCACAGTCAAGTGACTATTATCTGTATTCTAAGTTTAGTCTGATCTCCCTCCTAGAGCTAGAGAAGGATTATTTTAAAAATGAAAACAAAAACACCTCTCCATACGTTAGATTCTTAGGGAGATTGAAGGGCTTCTAAAGGAGACAGAAGAAAGGCTTTAATTCAAAGGAAAGGTGAGTTTGGGGGGTGGATAAAAAGATACTCAACCCTCATTTGAATTATAGAAAACAGAAGAACAATACCCACAGGAGAAAAGGAAGGAAAATACCACTTGGGCAATTGTATTTTCATAAGCCATTTGTGTCTCTTCCTAAAGAGAATGAAAAAGCTGCTTGTCCTTCCAAGAATGATAGTCACAGAAGCTATCAGTTGTGAAATAAAGGGAAATGTAAAGACTAAGGGGCAGAGGAAAATAAAAGGAATAGTAGTTAGTAATTTCCCACTCAACTATGAGGCTTGTTCTCATTTTTGAAGAGTCCTAAGACATCAGATAGAGGATTCCATGACAAGCAAGTGAATTGGATTTGAATGAGGGCATGCTGTACTAGGTCACCAGAATCTCTTCTATGGAGCCAATGGATCCAGTGGCCAGATAAGAATCAGGACCACTGGAGGTGGCTCTGGATGCGAGGCAATCAGAGTTAAGTGACTTCCCAAGGTTACACAGTTAATAAGACTTAAGTGTCTGAGGTCACATTTGAACCCAGGTCCTTCTGACTCCAGGGTTGGTGTTCTATCCACTGCACCACCTAGCTGCCCCAAACCACTCAAAGATAGTGATACATCTATTGGTTGAGCTGATAATAGCAAAAGATCTATTGGGGGTATGTTTGTAGTCAAGATAAGAGAAAAAACATTCCAAGACTCATAAAAAATGATGACAACTATTCCTTTCTGGTAATTCATAGGGACTCAATTGAAACTTCCAAAAGAACTTTAAAAGTACGGTCACTTATGAAGTATTAGGTAAGAAATTGCAGAACTCTAATCTACTTTCTCCACTCTTGTCCTTTGAAAAGGATGTAGAATAGAAAATTTGATTTGAGAAGACTACAACTGATTAAAGAGATGATGAATCTAAGTGGGATTTGGTTTTCTGGTTACTATAATAGGGTTGATGATAGATTGATTCCTGGCTAGAGATGGGGTCACCTAACAAAGGTCTGGTAAGAATGTATTTGTTGAAGGGGCAGCTAGGTGGTGCAGTGGATAGAGCACAGGCCCTGGAGTCAGGAGTACCTGAGTTCAAATCCAGCCTCAGACACTTAATAATTACCTAGCTGTGTGGCATTGGGCAAGCCACTCAACCCCACTGCCTTGCAAAAAAAAAAAAAAAAAAAAGAATATATTTGTTAGGTGTCCTGTAAATCTAATCAAAAGGGTTTAAGCTTAAAAAGATGGAGGCAGAAGACACTATGAATATCCCTCAAAGAAAGAAGAATAGTAGCTGGAACACCCACAAATTCAGCAAAGATTCAGTGGTAAAAACCCACAGCAATTTGTGTCCATACACAAATGTCAAAAGTATAAGTATCAAATAAGACAGACTAAAGGCCCCAACAAAAGAGTATACATTTGACTTCATAGGTATCACTGAGATTAAACAATTAATAAACAAATATTAAGCACCTACCATGTGTTCTTATGGCACAGGGACTATTCCAGGAACTGAGAATACAAAAGGAGGTAAAATACAATCTTTGTTTTCAAGAAGCTTACAATCTAATGGTGGAAACAATATGCATATAAACTACATGAATGATAAATAACAGAGGGAAGGGACTAGAATTAAGAGGAGTTGGGGAAGTGTTTCAGAAGAAGATTGGATTTTAGTTGGGACTTAAAGAAATCCTGAAATGTCAATAGAGGGAGCAGAGGAGGGTAAGTATTGCAAGTAAGCATGGGGGACAGCCAGAGAAAATAGCCAGAGCCAAGAGACGGAGTATCTTGTTTATGGAACGGTCAGTGTCTCTATATCAGACTCATTGTTGAAGAGAAAGAGATAAGAAAACTGGAAAGGTGATGAATGACTTAGGCTATGAATGACTTTGGATATAAAACAGAAGATTTTTTTATTTGATCCTGGAGGTAATAGGGAACCACGGGGACTTATTGAGTAGAAAAGTAACATGATCAGATCTGAGCTTTAGGAAAAGCACTTAAGAGACTGAATCCTAGAGAGGATAGATTGGAGTGAAAAGAGACTTGAGGCAAGCAGACCCAACCAGAAATTTATGGATGGGACCATGGCATAACTCTGGCTCTAGGTGGCTATACTTTAAAAAGACACAAGATAGATAAAAGGTGGGAAAAGTATGTGTAAAGTGCTTTGCAAACTTTTAAGTGTTTAAACAAATGTTAGTTATTCTTTTCATTGTTGTTATATTAAGAAATCTATGAACAAGAGCAAGGAAGCATGATGAAGAGTATTTGAGTAAAGATCAAAGGAGGAAGCAACAGACATGATTTTATCATTACTATCAATCATGTGAATAGGAAGAAGAGAGGGAGGAAGAGTGTGGAAAACAGGTCACAAGTCTGACTCAGAAGTGTGATACAGTTGTGATACACAACTCCAGTTATCCAGACATCTGCTAGAGATCCTTCTGCCAAATGCAGGATAGGTTCTCATTCCTTAACTCACTTTAATGATAATTTTTATTCTTTATAAGGTGGAGGAATGAAGAGAGAAATTCTATTCTAGACCTGTTTCTCATTAACATGGAGGAGCCATTTTCTGGGGTGGAAATGATAGGAACATGGCAGGAGGCAGGAGGAAAAGGTGGAAAGAAATAAGCACAATATCCTAGAGTTTGTGATAGGTAACGAAAAGAAACCTGGGCATAATAATCTATTTTGCACTCAAGATTTGGAGAGAGGAGATGTCAAAAAGTACAGAGGAAAAAGTGAGGAAATCACCTAGGAGAAGTCAACCTAGGAGGAATGAGAGATTCTCAAGAATAAAACTATAAAAATACTAAGGCAAACAGTTCCAGTGAGGAAGAAAAAAACAGGGTTTGTCTAAAAAGACTTGTCAATGTGGATGCACAGAGAATGGTCAATGTATATTCACAGGGAGCTCATCAATCAACTTAGATTTTTAAAAGATGTGTAGAAGTCAGATAATAGATAATGAATATGCATGAGACAGTCCTGTAAAAATAGTGTCAGGAATCCTAAAGCTCAGAATTAGTGGAAACTAGTAGAAAGGGAACTTAGGAATGAGCAAAAAGGATATTTTTTAAAAGTTATGTTGAAAGGGAAAAGAGGATAGAGGAAAGGGGGGGGTGTATTTGGGGTGGGCATGGCAAGGACATTCCTTATAATGGAAAGGAGAGAAAACTCCTTAATCCTTATTTCCTTTCTGTTTTCTCTTCAAAAGAAAATGGCTTTCGAATCACAAAATCTGTCACTGGATATGACAGATCACAGGGGCTTAACAGGGAATTGATAGTCAAGTGAGGAGAGAATGAGAGACCCCCTTGCCCTGGATGAATCAAGTGACCTGGAATGCTGTGGTTATAGCATCCCGAGATTTTTAGCAGAATTTTTCAAGAAGATAGTTTATAGTATTCTTATGGAGCAGATGGAGAGTTACAATTAAATCATAATAGAATCAGATGGATTCATAACCAATTGGATGGTTAGATTCAAAGAATAGCTGTTAATGGTTTGATGATGACATGGCAGAAGTTCTTATGTGGAGTGTCTCAAGGGTCTGTGCGGGTTCTATGGTGTTTAACATTTTAATCAATGACTTTGGGGGAAAGGGCAGTAAGAGGACTCAGTGGATAAAGCCTGGACCTGCAGTCTGGAAGACTGGAATTCAAATTCTGTCTCAGAAACCTACTAGAAATGTAACAACCTTGGGTAAGTCGTTTTGTATTTGTCTTAGTCCACTGGAGAAGGAAATGACAAACCCCTTTACTCCCCAAAAAACAGCATAACAACAAAACCAGGGATAGCGTGATCTACAGGGTCACAAAGAGTCAGACATGTCTGAACAAATGGGAAAAAAAAGATATTTATCAATTCTGCATACAACTCAAAGCTAGGAGGGATAGCTACACAGTGGATGACAGTAGGTGACAGAGTATTATGTCAAATTTAAAAAGATGAAAGACAACAGAGATAAATGTAAAGTTTTATATTCAAGTACCAAAAGATCAACTTCACAAGCCCAAGGTGGGGGAGACATAACTCCCAGTCATTGTTCTGAAATAGAGCTGAGGTTTTTAGTGGACCACAAGAGCAATACAAGTCAGCAGTGTGATAGGGCATTCCAAATAGTTAATGTGACCTTAAATTTCATTAAGTGAGACAGAGCTTTTAGGAATCAAAAGATAATGGTGCTGTTGTACTGTGCTCTCTGAGATCTGAAGTATTATGTTCATTTTGGAACACGGAAGTTTAGAAAAAACAATTATAAATTGAGGAGAAGTCGTAGCCAGGATAACAAAAAGACCTCAAGTTTAGTCATATAAGGATTGAAGAAACTGGAGACTTCAAGCAGAGAAGACTAAGGGATGCAGCAGAGCATTATTCATGGAGTTATCATTTAGAAGAGAAATTATAATTGTTCTTTTTTGATGCTAGCAGACAGAATCAGGAATAATAGGTGAAAGTTCCAAATTTAGGCCTGATAGCAAGAAAAAGGTCTAACAATTGCCATTGAATTATTTCAATCATATTCATATTTTAACTCCATTTGGGCTTTTCTTAGCAAAGATATTAGAGTAGTTTGCCATCACTTTCCCCAACTCATCTTAAATCTGAGGAAACTGAGGCAAATAGGATAAAGTGATTTGTCCAGGGTCATAAGCTAGTAAATACCTGAGGCCAAATTTGAATTCTGGTACTACTGACTCCAGGGCCAGTGCTCTAACCATTGAGTCACCCACCTGCCCTCCCAGCAATGAGAGCTATCCAAAAGTGGAATGGCCTAGTAGAAGGTTCTTCCTCATATCTATATATCCTCAAAAAGAGGCTCACAATCAGGGGAAAGGAGACATGGTAGTGATGACCCATTCTTCCACTAAGGAAAGTCAGACTGGGTGCTGACAAGGCTTGCCCAACCACAGTTTTAATTTACTGAACTAACAGATGACTTCACTTCCCAAACAGGGAACTACCTCACCTGACTCGATTCATTACCAATCGGAACACCCCTGGTGAACTGACACAGGTAAATATTATCCTTTAGCCTGGATCAACAGCTTCCAGATAATCTTTTCCCAAACAGATCTTGCCATAATGTCCTTACCTCATCAGTTTGTTTAATAATGTCATACAATGCCTATCAAAACAAGTATCTGAACAGTTTAAATGACTAGTACCATAAACTTCCAATCCCACATATAAAAGGAAATCCCCAGACTCGGGGTTTTCAAGAAAAAAAAACCTCAGCCAACTCATCCTACCAACATGAGAGTCACCCTCAACTATATCTATCCAAAGTGGGGTATTTTCCAGAGGAATAAACTCCATTCAGCAACTCTAGAAGGGCACCACCATAAGCCAGGCAACTAAAGCCCTGGGGCCTCAGTCACAGTATCCTAGAATTATAGGCTGAAAAGTGAAGCCTACCCTGTGGGAAAAGCACAGGCTTAGAGACAGGAATCTTAGGTTCAGATTCCAGCTCTCAAACTGGGTGTCCTTGGGTGAGGCCCTTCCCCTCATCAAGCCTCAGTAATGAAGATAATAAGTTATAACCTGACTCACAGGTCTGTGGAGAGGGAGGAAAGCACTGGGCAAACTTCAAATTATAATAATCTTCCTTCCTGTGAATGAGGTTTTCTGAGCATCAGCAAATACGGTCCCCTTTCTTTTGTCTTCTTAATAATAGAAATGTGTGATCTTGGGCTCTCTCTCTGTCTTTCTCAGTCTTTCTGTCTCTGTGTCTCTCTGAGTGTCTTCTCTGCTTCTCTGACTCTCTCTCTGTCTGTCTCTTTGTCTCTCTCTATCTCTCTGTCTCTGCCTCTGCATCTGTCTGTCTGTCTGTCTCTGAATCTGTTTCTTTCTGTAACTCTCTCTATCCTCCTCGATTTCCTCTTCTGTAAAATAAGGGTATTTGATTAGATAATTTCTAAGACCCCCCAAAATTGGCATTCTGTGATCTAAGGTCTCTTATACCTCTGATAATCTACATTTTGAAGTTTCCCCCAGCTCTGACAATCTGTGTCCTACGGAAGCTCCTAGATTTAATGCCCTATTACCAAAGTTCCATCCAAGTTCCATCCAGTGCTCTAAGGTCCCTCCCAACTTTGACATTCTCTGTTCTAAGGACCCTCCCAGTTCTAATTTCCTGTGTTCTAAGGACCCTCCTAGCTCTGACATTGTATGTTCTAAGGGCCCCTCCAGCTCCGACAATCTGTGTTCTAATGGCTCTCCCAGCTCTATATGTTCTAGGATCCCCTCCAGGCTCTGACATTCTGTGTTCTAAGGGTTTTTACAATTCTAATATCCTATCATCCTATAGTCTTTGAACCTCACTCCAAGAGGATCTAGCCACAAACAGATACAGTGTACTTTGGCCTTGTAGAACAGTTCCTGATGCTCTAACCTGCCCCATTAGTTCAAAGAATTACTAAAAACAGCTGATATTTGGCTGGTTTGGTAACACGAAGTACTTTATCAATATTATTTCATTAGATCCTTATAACAGGTTCAAGTCTTGGGCATTGGTTTTGGCTTGTTTTTTAGCAATTGCCAAAGTTCCATATGGAACATGAATCTAGTACCAAAAAAAACCTAGTTTTGTGTCACAGATATTTATGACAGTCTGGTGAAGCCAATAAATTCTCCCCACCCCCACCCCCAGAATGAAGTTTTTAAAAGCAGAAAATAAAATAAAAAGAATTACAAAGAAAAGCAATTCTACTGAAATCTAGGCATCACAGTATTTACAAAGCAAGTTCATAAAGCCAAGGTTAAACTGCCTTATTATAGAGTCAAAGGGCCTGGGTTCAAATCCTACATCTGATACTTATTGCCTATGTAACCTTAACTCTCTTTGACCTCAGTTTCCCCAATTATAAAGAACTGCAGAAGATGGTTCCCGAGGTCCCTTCTTCATCAGGTTCTATGATCCTGTTGCCTCTCTGCATATCTCCACTCAGATAATGTTGTAGTTGTGAGGGCTCTTAGAGCACAGAATATCAGAGCTGGGAGGGCCCTTAGAAAACAATCAGGGAGTGGGAGGACCCTTAGAAAATGGCTGAGAGGGGCCTTAGAACACAGAATGTCAGACTTAGGAGAGTTGGGAGAAAATAGAAAGTTAGAAAATGATATGGGTCATTCTTAGCCATTCTTGTATCATGGGTCCTTTTGACAGTCCACTGAAGTCCCTCCTCAAAATAATTTTGTTAATACATTAAATAAAATTGATAGGGCTACGAGGCAGTTGACATGCAGTGAAAATAGATATTTACGTTTCATTTCCCTCTGAAATCCCCTGATACATGGACCCTTTGGGGTATTCTGATCTAGACCAATCCTCTCATTTTCAGATGAAGAAAATGATTTCCAGAGAGTAAAAGAGATTCACTTTGAGTGGAAGACTCATTGGCCAGTGTCCTTCCCCATACAATCCTACAACTTTCCTATCTATGTTGGCACCATAGATTTTTGGATCCAAGAATCTCTGCCTTTGACCCTTCACCATGTGAACCTGAAAAAAGTTGTCTAATCCTCTCTCTGAGCTTCAATGAACTGTATTGTCCCCTCCTACCTTGCAAAACTCTTGAGAGCCAAGACAGTTTCCAACCTTAAAAAGTTCTACAGAAGCCTCAGGGATGTTCTCCTTCACCTCCTCCATTGCTTCACTGGATGGGAAGGAGGCCCCAGGCCATCTCTCTCTCAAATCCAAGGGTCAGCAAGTTCTAAAAGATCACCCAGATGGCCAGCCTTCAAGCATGGGCCCTGTGCAAGGCTTTTCTTTTTTTGGCAAACAAAAGTTTTTATTGTAAAGAAAAATTAGCATTTTTACATGATCCCTCAAAGTTGGCTACATATATATATACTGAAACAGAGATTTGATAAAAAAAAAAAAAAAACTTTCTACAAAACAGTCCAAAAAGTTTAAAGGCAAACTTACTGAAAGCTTAATGTTTTTCATTTGAAACACCAAATATATTTTGCTTTTTTAAAATGCTACCTGTCAGGCAGCTAGGTGGCGCAGTGGATAGAGCACCGGCCCTGGAGTCAGGAGGACCTGAGTTCAAATTCAACCTCAGATACTTAATAATTACCTAGGTTTATGGCCTTGGGCAAGCCACTTAACCCCATTGCCTTGCAAAAAGAAAAAAAAAACAAGGAATAAAATGCTATCTGTTTTGGGAATTGTGGAAATAGCCAGTCAAATTTACTAATCCTAATAATGCTGCACTTAAAATATTCAAAAAATAAGGATTCTGCTAAAGAAATTATTTTTGGCACAGTTAAAAAGCAGCTAAATCTATCATCATTCAGTCCTGTGCATTTCTTGTCCAAGGACCAGGGATTCATCCTAAGTGAAAATTACCACCTTCAGCCTCCCATTAGTTTAGAGACCATGAATGACTTTATAGCTAAGGACAAAATCACAGCTCCTTGAAGTTTTAAGGTAGTCCTTCAGGGTTGTTTTAACATTTAATCATTATAGTAATATTAACATTTATTTATATAGCACTTCATACATAATGATTTGATAATTGAATTAATAATCAACATCATCCAATCCTCACAATGGTCTTAGGAAGTTCTACTTTTATCCTACCCTTCAAGTAGGGTACCTGATACCTATTAGAGGTGCTCAAACACCTTTCCATATCCCATATTACAGATGATAAAACTGAGGCACCAAGAGATTAAGGGTCACACAGCAAATTTTTGAGACCAGATTTGATCTTAGCTTTTCTTAACACTCTAGCTATTGCACCATCTGGCACATCCAAGGTCAGGAAGGAGAAGTGTGGGAGAGCCATTGGTGAGATCCCAGACCAGAACTGACTTCTAGACCCCAAGCTAAGGAATCAAGTTTACCTCCAGACTCAGAAAAATCCAGATACTAGTCCTCACTAGGACTAATTCCCTTGGCAACCTTGAAAGAATGGTTCAATCTTTCTGGACCTCAGTTTTCTCATCTGTAAGAAAGAGAGAATTACATAATTTAAAATAAAATCTAGCTCTAATTTTCTCTAGAATGTGCACATCCTAGAGTTGGTACACCCTAGATAGATCCAGTCATATGAATCACAGTATGAAGAATGATGTGAGCAGGGACTCTCTTTTGCCTTTATTTGTACTCTCAGTGTCTTAATCCTGTTAATTGTACCACAAAATAGACATTTAATAAATGTTTATTGATTGACAGAATCAGGATCATAGAATCAGAGACTTAGAGTCAGAAAGAAATCAGCAGTTTATATGTAACTGTAAGATCCAGGGTAGAAAGAGCATTGGATTTGGAATCAATTGCATATTAGAAAAAACAAATCCATCTTATGACTGCCAGCTGTCAAACAATGAAATGCACTGCCTCCTAAAGAAATGAGCTCCCCATCTCTAGAAGTGCTTGAACCCCTGCTTAAGGTGGTATAGAAATATCTTCAATATGATTGCATTTGTATTATTTATGAGATTACTCTCTGTCTTGGAGGGGGGAGGGAAAAAATGTAGAACTCAAAATCTAACAAAAAATGAATGTTGAAAACTATCTTTACATGTCAATGGAAAAAAGAAAATATTATTAAGTGAAAAAAATTGTTTCATTTAAAATTTTTTTTCAAAGATGCTATGTTGTGGTTGATGTTGTTCAGTGACATCCAACTCTTCATGATCCCGTTTGGGTTTTTCTCCACAAAGAGACTGGAATTGTTTGCTATTTCCTTCTCTATTTCACTTTACAGATGAGGAAACTGAGGCAAACAGGGTAAAGTGACCTTCCCAGGATCACACAGTTAGTAAGAGCTTGAGGCTGAATTTGAACTCAGGTCTTCCTGATTCCAGACCCAATGCTCTTTCCAATGAGTCACCAAGCTGCCCTAAGATAGTACATTAGAGTAGAATTCTCCTTGGACTTGGAATCAGAGAATATAAATACAAATCCTTTCTTTTAAACAAATCAATTCCTGGCCCAAGTCCCCATTTCTTCATCTGTGGGGGAAAAAAAGGAGGGGGTGGGGATGTGCAGAGGAAACAAAATTGGACCCAGTTTTGAAGCTTCAAAATTCTATGCTTTTTAATGAATGTGGTTAGAAATCTGTAAGGGACAGCCAGTAGAACTTGGAGTACCCAATATTTCATGGTGATAACCTGCCTCTAGGCATTCCCCAAAAACCTTACAGTCTGGGAATTGACCTCAGAGTATGAAAGAAGAGGTTGATGGAAGGGGCTGGTGAATGGGGATAAGTCCTTTAGATAACAAAAAACTAAGAATAAATGTTTGTGGAATGAGAAGAGGCAATGGGGTACTTGGGAAATGATTGCAAAATTTTAATTTAAAAGGTCTGGGTATAAAACAGGCTAAGGCTATTTATCCTTGGCTAAGTCATTTCTCTTATTTTAAGTCATTGCCTCAGTTTCTTCATCTGTAAAATGATGGAGGTGGATTGAGGATCTCAAGTGTTTCTTTGAGTTCTAACTCTATGAGCAACTGACTGAGTCATCTTAAGCAAGCCACTTCCCCTCAGTTTCCCTATCTGTAAAGTTTAGTCATCTCAAAGGTCCCTTTAGCCTTAAAGGGTAGTCCCAGGAAGTCCCTTCCACCTGAAAAATAGGAGGAGTTGATGGAGGTAGCAGAAAGGAAAAAGAGACACTCAGGGAAAGCAGCCAGAGCAGAAGTAAATAATTTACATTGATGAACTGGAGATAACATTGACTAGTAGGGGATTGAGTTCAGGCCCGCCGGAGATGAAAGCTCGCCCCACCTTCTGAGAGGGAAAAATTATTGTCTTCCTCTGGTCTGCCCAGAAAACCAAGTCTCAGAGGATGGCCAGGCCCTGAGGAGGGCTGAGGGGGCTCCCCCTCAAGCTGTGCTGGCTGCTGAGGGTACACCTCTGAAGTGGTTCCCATGGCAACAGGATAGGCTACCAGGGATTACTTCTGGCACACACACACACACACACACACACACCACGGAAAAAACTGTATAACTTGAAATAATAAGCCTTAAAACTTAGAATTTCAAAGTTTGAAGAGTCCTAGACTATAGAATGTTAAAGGGACGGGGTCCTTAGAACAGAGATTATCAAAGATGGGAGGTTCCTTAGAACACAGAGTGTCAGAACTGGGAGGGACCTTAGAACCCAGGATGTCAGAGCTGGGGGGACCCTTAGAACCCAGGATGTCAGAGCTGGGGGGACCCTTAGAACCCAGGATGTCAGAGCTGGGGGGACCCTTAGAACCCAGGATGTCAGAGCTGGGGGGACCCTTAGAACACAGGATGGCAGAGCTGGGGGGACCCTTAGAACACAGGATGGCAGAGCTGGGGGGACCCTTAGAACACAGGATGGCAGAGCTGGGGGGACCCTTAGAACACAGGATGGCAGAGCTGGGGGGGGGCCTTAGATCACAAATGTCAGAGCTGGGAGGGTCCTTAGAACACAGAATGTCAGAGCTGGGAGGAATCTTAGAACATAAAGTGTCAGAGTTAACAAGGGCAGGTAGTTGGCATAGTGGATAGAGTGCTGGTCCCGGACTCAGGGTCTGATTTCCAATGTGTCCTCAGACACTAGCTGTGGTCACCTAACCTCTGTCTGCCCTCAATTTCCTCACCTATAAGCTGGGGACTAACAATAGAAGCTACCTCCTCAGGTTGTAATGAATATCAAATGAGATAATACTTATAAGTCACCTCCCGTGTAAATACCAGCTGTTATTCCAGTTAAGCAGCAGGTCCTGCAGGACGTGGACCCTCAGACTTTGGACTTTAGAACCTGTTACAACACTAAATGTCAGATCACGTCCTCCCTGCTTACTCGCTAAGCCGAAGTCCCACCACAATTTGGGACTTGACTTCAGTCTTCTCTACTCCTTTATTCTTTCCCTACTCTACAGTGTCTGTTCCCCCTTCTCTGTGGACCCAGCCCCCCACCACCATGCAGTGGGAAGGGCTCCACCAGAGCTAAACTACGTTTCCTCCTGTGCACCCGGCCCCCACCCCCACATTCCCATGACTTACACAAAATTTCAATATTTGCTGAATGAGGGAATGAATGAATGTTGATGAATGAATGACAACTCACCCAAAGAGAGCTTCCTTTTGGTGATGCCTCCTGGTCATGATAACTTCCTGTCATTTGGCATCCCATCTCCTTGACAACTTCCTGTCACAGCACCTCTCCCATCCAACTCCTGACCCAGCTTCCTCTCACTGCTGGGCCCTCTACCTGTTTCCCTGGCCAACCTTTCCCTTTCAATGAGTTCTACTTTTCAGGCAGCCATTCAGAGAGCGAGTCCTTGCCCATTCCAGTACCCAGAGAGGTCGTCCTTTGGGGTCTAGAGCTGAAAGGGAGTGCCCACCCCGAGCCCCCCACAGCCTGCACCTCATCCGGATAGAAAGGGCAACAGTCACATACTCCTGCCACCCCCACCCCGTGGCCTCTCCGGTTTGGAAAGCCATCAACTCCCATGATGCTGGGCCTTCTCCCAAAGCCTTCCCCCTCCGAGCCCAGCTCCCCAGCTGGGCTCTGTCCTGAGCCACCCCGGAACTGCCATTGACTTGGATTTGCATGTGGTTTTGAGAGTTATTCTCTCCACTTCTGGAATCATGGCATCTTTCCCTCCCCATCCCCACCCCCCAACCCCCAGCTCAACTCTTTCTCTACAACAGGCAAGTTTTATAAAAACAGAGCAGCTGCTTGGAGATTTGAGAGAAAATTCTGCACAGTTTCTAAGCCAGGGTGACAGGTCTCCTCAACAGGAAATTGTTTTTATGAAGTTCTCTCTATCTCTCCCTGTTTCTGTTTCTTTCCCTCTATCGCTCTTTCCCTCTCTGTCTCTCTTTGTCTATCTTCTACCTCTCCTTTTTTCTCCTGTCTACCCTTACCTTCTCCTCTCCTCTCTCTCTTTCTGACTCTGCCTCTTTCTCCTTTCTTTTCTTATCTCTCTCCTCTCCTCTTGTCTTTATAACTCTGTCTTTACTTCTGGCTCTATCTCTGTCTTTGTCTCTCTGTATGTCTCTGTCTCTCTTTCTTCTTCTTCCTTCTTCTCCTTCTCATTCTCCTCCTCCTCCTTCTTTGTCTTCTCCTAGATGCCTTTCCTCCGCTTCTCTCTCTCTTTCTGATTTTCCTTTCTCTCTTTTTCTCCATTCCTTTTTTGTCTGTTTCTTCCCCTCTCCTTTTCTCTGTCTTCTCTCTCATCTTCTCATTCTCTTTCCTGTGTCTCTTTTTCCTTTCCTCTCCTCTCCTGTCTCTCCCCCCTCCTCTCCTCTTGTCTCTATATCTCTTATCTCTGGCTCTGGCTCTGACTCTGTTTCAGTGTGCATCTCACTCACTTTCTCTCTCTCTCTCTCTCTCTCTCTCCTCTCTTCTTTTGTCTCTGTCTCCCTCCTCTCCCTATCTGTTCCCCCCTCCTCTTCTTTCTTTCTGTCTCTCTCTCTCTCCCCTCTCCTCTGATTCCTTCCCCCTCCCCTCTTTTTAAAAGCATTTTTCCATCTTGTGCAATGCAGAGACAGAGAGGAGCTCCAGGGACACTCTCATTTCTCTGAAGTTTATGACAGTGTTCAAGTTTGGCTGACATAACAACATTTTTAAAGCATCATTTTAGTAATGAAGATAGAATGTCAATTTTAGGGGAAAGAAGACCAAGTTTGGCTGAGATGGAGAGTTTATAAAGAAAAAGTAAAATAAAAAAAAAACCTGGAAAAAAACAGAAACTCAGGATCATGAATTTAGAACTGATGACCATCGAGTTCAGTCCCATAATTGTATAGACAAGGAAACAGAGAGGTTGCCAGAGATTATGACATTAGATAGTAAGTGGTAGAACTCTAAGTGGAAGGCATATGAAGGGGCACTTTCCAAAGCCCTAGGCTAAGTATTTTATGGTTTATCCTTGAAGCAATAGGGAGCCATGGAAAGTTTTTGGAAAGAGAAGTGATATGATAAGACTTGCATCTTTGAAATAATAATTTGGTAGCTGAATAAAGAACAAATTAGAGAAAGAAGAGATCAAAAGTAGTGGGTTCAGTTGGGAGATCTATTGAAATAATCATGTGATGAAGGTTTAAACCAAGACTGACTGTATGAAAGAAGGGGTCAAATTTGAGAGATGTTATAAAAGGAGGAAATGGCAAGACTTGGCAATTGAATGAATATGGGGTGGCAGTGAGGATGAGGAAACAGTGATGAATGTGACTGAATTTGTAAGTCTAGATAATTGGGGAAATGATGATGTCCTCAATAAGAAACAGGGAGACTTGAAAGAATGGATTTAGGAGGGCAAAGATAAGACCCTTCATTTTGGACATGATAAGTTGAGATATCAATAGGATGTACAAACAGAGATTTCTGGAAAGTAGTTGGCAAGTCAGGACTAGAGTTAGTAGATTTAGGTCTGCTATTTTTTGACTCACGGTAAAGAAAAATGTATTTATTGTTTCTTGAATATGTCCTCAAGTACATAAGTGGTCCTTTTAAAAGTATTTCCCCTGATCTGGCTACTCATTCCCAATATTTCCTTCTTGCTTCTCCAGCTGGGCCCTTCTTTGTTAACATTAAATGTTCACCTTTGACACATTATTGTCTACTGAGTTAGAATAGAGAGTTTTAATACCTATTACAGTATACTCTCAAGGAGGGCAGAGTCTATGTCCATTCTCTCTTGGTATTCCCACCCAGAGCCTAGCATAGGGTTTTCATAAAGTAGTACATTTAATTTGAATCTCAGATGCTCATCACAATGCTCTTGTAAATCTAAGTCAATTCCACCATTGCCAAAGAGCCCTAAAAGCGGCCCTTTTCCAATTTCCTATTCTAGGGAAAGAACTTTCATCCTCATTGATTGTCTGATACCTTTTCCCATCTGGAGGGTTAGCCTGGGAAGCTTTCTAATAGATCTTCATTAATACCTCTTGGTTACGTAAGGTATCTGTCGTCCCCCTATGGCCCAAACCTTTCCTTTTCCAGCATTCTGTGTTGTTAGAACCTCAGCAAAGGAGGCTCCAGTAGTTCTAATTGACAGAGCCCAGATTCCACATTGGGAATTGATCTCTGACCCTGGTCAGACCTCTGGGATCCACATGAGGAAAAAGCCCCAGCATTCAATGCTTCAGCCAATAGAAAAAGAGAATGTCACAACCAAAACATAGAGCTTCTGAGAAAGGGACTTTAGAAAAGAGAATGTCAGAGCTAGGAGGACCCTTAGAACAGAGAAAGTCAGAGCTGGGAGGGCCCTAAGAACATAGGATATCAAAACTGGGAGGGCCCTTAGAACATAGAATGTCAGAGCTGAGAGGGTCCTTAGGACATCCTGTGTTCTAAGGACCCTCTCAGCTCTGACATTCTATGTTCTAAGCTTAGAGAGTCCTTAGAAGACAGGATGTTAAAGCTGAGAGGGTCCTTAGAACATAGAATGTCAGAGCTGAGAGGGTCCTTAGGACATCCTGTGTTCTAAGGACCCTCTCAGCTCTGACATTCTATGTTCTAAGCTTAGAGAGTCCTTAGAAGACAGGATGTTAAAGCTGAGAGGGTCCTTAGAACACAGGATGTTAAAGCTGAGAGGGTCCTTAGAACACAGGACGTCAAAGCTGAGAGGGTCCTTAGAACACAGGATGTTAAAGCTGAGAGGGTCCTTAGAACACAGGATGTCAAAGCTGAGAGGGTCCTTAGAACACAGGATGTCAGAGCTGGGAGGGTCCTTAGAACACAGAATGCCAGGCCTAGGAGGGTTCCTTAGGACATGGGATCTCAGAGCTGGGAGAGTCCTTAGAAGATAAGATGTCAGAACTGGGAGGGCCCTGAGAACACAGGTAGAATTGGGAGGTTACCTTAGAATATATAGAATAGAATATCAGAGCTGGAAGGGACCTTAAAAACACAAAATGTAAGAGGTAGGAACAAGCCTAGAACTCAGAATTTGGAAATGGGTGGGCCCTGAGAACACAAAATAACAGAGTTGGGGGTGGGGAATACCTTAGAATACAGAATGTTCCAGCTAGGAAGGGTCCTAGAAAAGAGAATGTCTGGTATGAGCTGGTATGAGAGACAGCCTAAGAACAGAGAATGACAAAGGTAGAGGAAGACATAAAATATGAGAGCTGGGCAGAGCCTTGGAACACAAAATTAGTTCATAGAATATTAAACACAGAAGGCCTTTAGGAATCAACTTGTCTGACCCCCCCTTATTTTATCAATGAAGAAATGACTGATCCATGCAGCCAATTTCTTTCAGAGTCAAGGACTGCATCTGTGGCTCCTGCCTCTCAGCCCTGGATGGGCTCTTCACTCCCACAGTCCTTCAGCCAGTAAATGATACAGCTTAAAATACTTTAGGGAAAAGATGGTGATTTTCCTTCCCAAATTCTGCAGAGTTAGCCAGAGGTGCTGAGAGATATGAGAAGAGCTCCCCCAGCCCTTGGGATGCCATCCATTCCTCTCTCCACCCCACCCCACCCCCTCCACCCACCACCCACCACCCACTCCTTCCTTTTTCCTCCTTCATCGGTGGTCTCGGGTTGCCAGTAATTTACAAGTCTCTTACATTTTAAAACTTAATTTGCCAATTCCCCTTGGAGGCATTTTTTATTCTCACAGACTGTCAGCCTGGCCAGGCCACAGGAAGCAGAATCCATAAAGGTTTACATTTATTACAGGCTTTCAATTAGCTAAGTTTGAGTAATGTGGCCCTTGATTCATCGATCGATAAGCCAAGAGTGTAGATCATCAGCTCCTCCGAAGCCCTCCCTGGACCACATCCCCTCCCCCTCACACACCCTCTACATTTCACTAGCCCTTTCCATATTTATTATCACTTAAACAAATTTTTTCAGAGGTACCTTGCACTTGACATGATTTAATATCAGCCAATCCTCTGGCCCCTTGCTGAAGAGTACAAATGTTTGCTTGATGTAAGATGCATTTAAAGCCTCATCTTCTTTGATGCTAAATGGAAGCCTAGAAAACTGTGAATCTACTAAGTTGCTTTTAAAGCTTCATTTTCTTTGATGCTAAATGGAGGCCTGGGAAAGTGGTGAAGTCCAGAGAGCAGAGGACATTTCCCCAACCTAAAGTAGGAGTCTGGTGCATCCATACAGAATTCATCAAGATGGATCCCAAGTCCCAGGGCAACAGTTCTCTATTCCTGAACAGCAACCAGACCTGCGCACCTCCCTTGTGACCCCTAAATCAGCCATGACCCAGTGGCTTCCAAAGCCATGACAAGTTCTGGGTTCAAATCCTACCTCCGGTGATTCAATTCTACAAGTTCTTACCAGGTTCCAGTACTTGTGGGTTCTTGGGTCAGAATCTTTCTAGATTTGGCTTTCCCCATAAGTGAATAAATGAGAGGATTAAATGATCTCTAAGGACCATTCAGACTTTGGGTCTGGGAAAGGATGAGAAGGACCTCAATAAGTTGTTAAATAAACAAGCAAACAGGGAAATTCATACACAACTAAAGAACAAAATCTTGGGATTTTGAGATGGAAGACACATTTGAACATATAACCTCAGAGCTAGAAGAGAGGGCAAGTAGGAAAGCCGGGAAGGACCCTGGATGATAGAATGTCAAGAGCCGAAAGGTCTCTTCCAAACCTCTCATTGTACTAAGCCCCAAGGTGTCCCAGGTCACCCAGGTTGTAAACTGAAGAGTTGGACTTTAAACATACAGGTCCACCACCGGCAAACCTTTGTCTTCAAGCACTTAATAACAAAAAAAGAGAATTCCAGTGGGGGAGAGAAATCCAGCTGGAAAGTAACAGAGGCCATGATTTTGAACAGACAGAAATACCCTCCCTTCCCCTGTTTCCTACAAAGGATTCCTTGCACAAGGCCCTCACCCACCCACCCCCATTCCCTGGGTAGATTTCTGTTCAGGAGAGGAAAAAAGAGGCAGAAAATGGTAAAGAGAAAGAAGATATCATTTGAGAAAAAACAGATTTCCCCAAGCACCCTGCCTGTACTGGCTTTGGATTTCTGGTTGTTATTCCTATGCTGATTCATGGAATCATATGATTATACTTTTTTCATTATTATTAACACCCATGAGAATATTAACAGCTCCCATGTATTGTTTCAAGATTTACAAAGGGCTTTCTTTACCAAAGTCCTTCTGGTAACACTGGTATTATCCCTCTTTTACAGATGGCAAATTGGAAAAGAATTTGCCCACATCATTCTAGTTAGAACCACAGTCGGACCCATTCTCAGATCTTCCAGCTGGAAGTCCAGTTGCTCTGTAGTCCCACTGCAAGCGTGGCACTTGTAACCCATGAGGTCCTCGGGGACTGCCCTCGGGAGGCCCCAAGTCTCCCCCCTCCCGCCCCTGCTTCCAGGCCCTGTCTTACCTGAAGTCTGAGTCACACTGCTCCGGCTGTCACCGTGAGCAATGTGTTGTGACTCCCCAGGCTGACAGTTTTACAACAAACATGTTAAGCTCCCAGTTGGCAAAGTGAGGGAAAGAACCCTGGGGGAAGAGCCCCCTCGGAGTGAGTGGTTGGCCAAAATCCTTCCCCCTCTGGAAAAAGAAAGGAAAATCCCAGCGTCCTTTGTCCCACCCCACAATTCTTCCCCTCCAGTGGGCTAACTTAAGATTCTTCTGCCCTGTCCCTCTGAAGAGCCGGCTGAGTGATGGGGCACAAATCAGAGGAAAGGGACCGAGCCCTTGCTTAGACAACCTCTGAAGCTGAAACCATCCTGCAAATGGAAAATGGAGGACACGGCATTTGTACCTTGCAGCTCACCAGGCTGTGTGGAGAAAGATTTTTGCACAAATTGCCATTTCTGTTCTCAGATTCATCCCGGGAGACCAGTTTACAGAATGGAGGCTCTCGGGTGAGGATCCTAGATGCACACTGAGTCTACTGTATTTTTTCATCTCCTAAGCAAATTCTCACACTTCCCCTGAAATTGCTCTGCCAGGCTGGCACCTCGGGGACCCAGCTCTTGGAAGGTGTTGGAGAGAGACAATGGCTCAGCAGCCACGCCTTGGAGGAAACAGGCCGCCTTTTCTCCTACTCGGGGTGGGGGCTGGGGAGACACAGTACACATGGATTCCCTTGGCCCTACCCCAAAAAAGGGAATGCTAGCCTAGTCCAACAACTGATGGCAGGCATTACAAAGAGTGGGGGAGATTCCCCAAAGCAGTCCAACAATGAACAGCCATTCACTGGGGCTCCCAACCCCAGCCCTGGCAGGAGAAGTCCTAGAATCCAGCCAGCCTCATTCCCCATCTGTGATCTCCCAAGGGTGACCACCTAACTGGTTTTTCCTCTCTCTCTCTCTCTCTTTCTCTCTCTCTCCCCCACCACCACCACCACCTTTCTTCTCTCCCCCCACAGAATGGACCACAGAAATAAGACACAAAAAGAGGTTAGACACAGGAACAGTCCCTTTTATTGTACATTGCAGAAATAGCCCTGTGTTGTGGTTAACAGTGCACCATATACACAATATTGAATTAAGAAAAGGGAGGGAGGGAGGGGGAAGGGAAAGGGGAAGGGGGCAACCGGAGGGGAGGCAAAAAGAAACCTCTTTGAGGTCTGTCATCCAAAGTTGCAAACCCAAAAGAAGAAAGAAAACTAAATGGTGAAAAGACCCCCCCCACCCCCAGTCCCCTGCGCAAGAGGCATCTCTGCAAACATCATGCAAAAGGGAGAGCGGTTCTGCCTTAAGAGAAAGCCCGATAAATAACCCAGAAAAGAGAGACTCCAAGGAAGCACTGCTTTACATGGGTTCAGGGAGTACAGAAAAGGGGAAGAACCAAACCAAACTGCCTTTTGGCATTTCCAGATATTTGGCACTCTCGTGATCACATTTTTTGTACAATCCATTCATTGAAGAGGATGAATCGCCACAACACCGGGAGGAGGAAAGAACAGGAGTAAGGGCTCATACAACAGATAGAAGAAGGCTTTTTTTTTTTTCCCCTTCCTTCTCCCCCCACATGTAAAATCCGTCCATGTGAACTGGAGCCCGGATTGCTTGCAAGCAGTCCAAAGGACAACAAGCTTCACAGCACATTGAAAACAGAAGAAAACTCTTCCTCCTAGATGGCATTCCTTAGGGAAAGTGGGTTGGTTTTTGTTCTGTGGATCTCACGCACATCCCACCAAGGAAGACCTTCCAAGGTGGCGGGAAAACGAAATAGAATAACTATCTATATATCTATATATAAGTCATTCTGGTTTTTTCCTTTTTTTTTTGTTTTTGTTTTGTTTTGTTTTACACACATCCAAAGATATGAAGGTTTCTGTAAAAATGAAACGGACAGCATTTCACATCTAAGTGCACAGAATCATTTTTGCCAGATGGGAATAATGTAAACAAAGGGCTGACTTTCAGGGCAGCCAGATCAGCAAAAGGGGATGCCAGCCCCCCCCCCTCCCACTGGGAACCCAGAGACATTTTGCTGGGCAGGCGGTTGTTGCTGCTGCTGCTGCATTATTTAAAGTGGCTGGAAATCCAGGTCTAGAATTGCGCAATATTCACTGTATATAAAAGGAAACGCATATTAATTTGGACAAACAGCTGCAGCTGCTGTCAATTTCCTTATGAGTGTGTGTGTAATATCGATTCATTTCTTGGATAATTTTTTTCTTTTTTAATCTTTTTCTTTTTTTTTGTTTGTTTTTGTTTTTGTTTCTGCAGAAGACCCTAAAGCCTTCCTGTCCTTTCTATGCTTACACCTCTTCTGTCCCCAGGCCTGACATAAGATACAGGTTGGTGGTGTGTCCGCATTGTGGACTGCAGGCTAGAGTAATGAAGGTTTTTTTTTTTTCCGGTGCTTTTTTTTTTTGGCCAATAAACTGTGTGAAGTTGTTGTGTTTGTTATCATCGGTTTCTCCCTGAACTCAGTGTCTTTGGGGGGCTTTAAACACCAGGAGGGGCCTTGTCTGTCATATTTTTCAGCACGTCATCAATCCTATCATCTTCAATAACAACTGTAAGGCAGAAAAGAAGAGTGAAGAATAGTAAGCAAGGCCTTTTCTCTGGGAGAGGGGCAGGGGGAGGAGAAGGAAGGAGGTCGAGGGGAGGGGGCTTCTCCCTCTCTAGTGCATACTTAATGGGGCGCCTGGGCTCTCCCTTAGCCCCAGTTATCCCTTAGCTTTCCTCCTCTGCCCATAAGCCTCTGCCCTTGTCAAAGCTACTTGGGGGGGGGGGGAAGCCTAGGCTGAGGGATGGATTAGGGACAACCCGAGGGCTGGTGGGAAGCCTGATCCCCCCCCCCCAGCACACACCCCCATAGGGCTTAGTTATTGGGGAAAAGGGGCTCTCCTGGCCCTGGGGGGGGGGGAAGAGGGAGACAAGGCAGGCGAACAGCAGCCTCTCTGCTGTCAGCTCTGGATAACACGGCCAAGGGTCCCCGTGGGGCTGGGGGCGGGGCCGGGGAGGGAGGACGGCAACCGGGCCCTGGGCATGGGCCTGGGCATGGGCCTGGGCAGGGTTGGGAGGGAGGGGAAGGGAGGAGGTGGGGGTGGGGGGGAGCTCCCCGGGGAGGTTCGGGGAGGGGAATCCCTTTTCTGGCTCTTTTCTCTCGCTCCTCGCCCAAACTTGGCTCTCCGGGTCTGGGGGAGGGAGGGGAAGGGGAGGGGGAGCTTATTTATTTTTGCTTCTCGTGAACAGGTCTAGGAAGGGGGGGCCCGGCTGCAGGAGGCTCCGGCCCCCCGGCCCGCCCCACTGTGGCCCGGGCCCCCGGGCCGGCTCCGCACTGGCACTGCGGCGGTGTGGAGGGGCCTGTCCCCGCGCCCGGGGGCAGCGGGGGGCCGCGGGGGGCGCACAGGGGGTAGCGGGCCCCGGGGGCCAGGCGCGCGGGGGGCAGCGGGGGGCCGCGGGGGGCCGCGGGGGCCGCGGGGGGGCGCGGGGGGCCAGGCGGGCGCGGGGGGCCGCGGGGCGCGGGGCACTCACCTCTCTTGCTGCGGCCGATCTGGCCCAGCTTGGGCGGCCGCTTGTTCTGCGCCGCCCCGAAGAAGTTGTTGGTGTCCTGCAGGCGGCAGGTGAAGATCTGGCCCACGTCGCCCCCGTCGCCATAGGGGCCCAGCTTGTCCTCGCTGAACGGCAGCACCTCCGACATGGTCTCGGCCGCGGGCCCGGCGGCGCCGCCTCCTCCCCCTCCGTCCCCGCCGGCGGCGGACAGGGTCGGCGCTGGGGCGGGGGGCGGCCGGGGCGGGGGGTCGGGGCCGGGGGGCGCGGGGCGGGGGGCCGGGGCCGGGGCCGGGGCGCCCGCAGCTTCTCTCGGAGCGCCGCCGCCGGCCGCAGTCACATCCTCGGCCCCGCGGCGCGGCGCCTCCGGCTCTGCGGGGGGCCCCGCGGGGCCGGGCGGGGGGGGGAGCCCCCGGAGGGGAGGGGGAGCCGCTGGCCGCCCCGCTCCCGCCTGGGCCGCCCGGTGCCGCCTGGGCCGCCCGGTGCCGCCTGGGCCGCCCGGTGCCGCCGCTGCTCCCGCCGCCTGGAAGGTCCGGAGGCAGCTGAGGCGCGAGCGGCGCGGGGCCGGGAGAAGAGGCGCGGGGCGGGGCGGGGCGGGGCGGGGCGGGGCGGGGCGGGAGCGGCGGGGGGGGGGATCCCCGGCGCGGCGGCGCGTCACGGAGGCCCGGCAGCCCCGCCCCCGGCACGCCCCGCCCCCGGCACGCTCCGCCCCGCGCCTCTTCTCCCGGCCCCGCGCCCCGCCCCCGGCACGCCCCGCCCCCGGCAGCCCCGCCCCGCGCCTCTTCTCCAGGCACGCCCCGCCCCCGGCAGCCCCGCCCCCGGCACGCCCCGCCCCGCGCCTCTTCTCCCGGCCCCGCGCCCCGCCCCCGGCACGCCCCGCCCCGCGCCTCTTCTCCCGGCCCCGCGCCCCGCCCCCGGCACGCCCCGCCCCGCGCCTCTTCCCCAGGCACGCCCCGCCCCCGGCACGCCCCGCCCCCGGCACGCCCCGCCCCGCGCCTCTTCTCCAGGCACGCCCCGCCCCCCCGGCACGCCCCCGGAGGGGCGGGGCCTCAACCGGACCGCGGAGGCGGGGGGGGGCGGGGCGGGCGCCCGGGGACACGGGCCGGGGAAGGGAGGGGGCCTGGCCGGGAAGCCCAGGCGCCACAAAGGGGCCCCCCCCCCCGGCTCTGACGCACCCCCTCTTCCTCCTCCCCCCAGCAGCTGGCCAGCGAGGAAGCCTGACCCCCGCCCCCCCTGGCCGAACGCCAGGGGGTGGTTAATGATTGACCGTGGACTTGACCTTCCCGCCCCCGCGCAGCCGGAGCCCGAGCGCCCACCGGGCCCCGGAGGAGGGGCAGCAGGCTCCCGGGAGTGGCCTTCGGGGCGGGTGAGGAGGCCCGGCCTGGGGTCACCCCCCCGCGAGCCCTGGGATGCTGAGCCCCTGAGGTGAGGCCAGCCGGGGTGCCACCCCTCATCCCACTCTGCACCTGCTCAGGCCTGCGGGAACCTCAGCTCCGGGCGGCTCTAAGCAGACCCTCCCTCCCTCCCTGTCCCCAATGTCATTTGGAAAAAGGCTGGGGTCTCTGCTCCTCTGCTCTCAGGAGGAAGGGGGAAGGGGTTCTGGAGCGGCTTGGAAGAGCAGGGGGAACCCCAGGGCTCTAAGAGGCTTGTCACCTGCCCAGATGGCTTGCTAGGAGGAGGCCGAGGAGTGTGAAGGATGCTCGGAGCATCCCAGAGCTCCCGTGCCACCTGCTCTCCGAGCCTACAGATGTTGTGCTGGCTGGAGCTATGCCCCACCACAGAGGGGCAGTCACCCACCCAAGGTCACACAAGCATGTTGGGGGCACAACTGGGAGATTAATCCACATCTGCCAATTCTAGCATCTGCTCCAAGGACTTCAGCCATTCAGAAATGGGTGTGGAAGCCTCCTTTATGGAGGGCAGGTTTCTACCTGTCTTATGCTTTGTCCTTCATTTCCAAAGAAGACCCTGTCATCGGGGAGGTGATGCCATGACAAGCACATGGACTGAATTTAAGTGAAGAAGGGCTGGCCTAAGTCACCAGTCTCACTTTCTCCTCCAGAGCCATCTGGACCCAGTGACCACATATGGATCAGGATGACAGGAGATGGCCCTGGATATGAGGCAATCGGGGTTAAGCGACTGGCCCAAGATCCCACAGCTAGTAAGTGGTAAATGTCTGAGGATGAATTCAAACTCCCATCTGCCTGACTCCAAGGCTAGTGCTCCATCCACTATGCCACCCAGCTGCCCTCTACCTATCTTAGCTGCTAAGGGACCTCCCCAAGAAACCTCAGCACAGTCAGAGTCTTATCTTCCAAAGAGGAAATGAAAGAGGCTCCCCAGTACCAAACAGTCCCTTATGATCCAAGACATAAAGCTGGAAGGGGACACAGAACCCAGGTGGTGATGAAAGTGGACTTGGAGTCAGGAGAGGTGAGTTAAGGTACTAGCCCGACCCTGGACAAGACAGCTTGGTCTCAGATAACCTCCACTGCAAAACTGGGATAATAAACCTTGCACACAGTCTACCTCACAGTCTTTAGAATAAATCATTGTGGTGAGGATAGCTCTTTGCAAGATTTGGACAGTCCTAGATATGAAAGCTAATATCATCTTTGCTCAGTGGGCATCAGGTAAAAGAGACTTTCCCCCCCCAGTTACACGAGAAGGTGGTTTTCAACATTTATCCTTTTGCAAGGTTTTGAATTCCACATTTTTCTACCACCCTCCCTTCCTTCCCCTCTCCCCATGGCAGTAAACAATCTGATATACATTATACATGTAGAATCATGTTCAGCATGTTCCTAATTCCAAGAGGAATTAGAACTAAGGGAGGAAAAAGCCACGAGAAAGAAAAAAACTACATAAAAGAAGTTTTAAAAAGTAACCATAGTTTGCTTTTCTCTGCATTCAGTCTCCATAGCTTTTCCTCTGGTATTTTCCATGATGACTGTTCTCTCATGATTGTCTTTGCTCACTGAAGTGCTGAGAAGAGCTGCCTCCAACATAATTCATCATCTCACAATGTTGCTCTTACAATGTTCTGAGTACCATGTTCTCCTGCTTCTGCCCACTTCATTCAGCATCAGTCCAAGCAAGTCTTTCACTCTTCTCTGAAGTTCACCCACTTCCGATTTCTGATAGAACATTAGTACTCTGTCACATTTATATACTATGACTTGTTCAGCCATTGTCCAACTGATGGATATCCCCTCGATTTTCAATTCTTTGTTACTACATAAAGAGCCATTATAAATGTTTGTACATGTGGGCTTTTCCCCTTTTTTATATTCTCCTTGGGATACAGAACAAATAGTGGCATACACCTTTGATCCAGAAATACTGCCACTAGGTCTATATCCCTGAAGGATCATAAAGGAGGCTTCTCCATCCATTTCTGAATGGCTGAAGTCCTTGGAGCAGATGCTAGAAAAACTTCTTAGGAGAGAGACACCCAAAATGAGGAGGAAACCAGCCCCATTAATCTCATTTTGCCTCTGGAACCATCTTATTCCCTGGCAAGATTAGGACCCTCACCTCCAGAGACCTGCCCTATGGTAAGCTAAGCCTCATAAAGCATCACAGGGTTGTCCTGGGATCATTCATGCTGTTAAAGAATCAAGGGAGACTGGAAGGCTGTATAAGTTGTCATGGGACAGTAGACCCATGAGGGCCCTTAAGAAGAAAGGCTGTCAAAGTTGGAAGAGCCCTCAGAATATGGAATGGTAGAGCTGGAAGAGAACCTCAGAAACGGGTATGTGTAATGTCAGATTTTAGAAGGCTCATACAACATGGAATGTCAGCTGGGAGGGTCCTTAGAACATTGAATATCGAAACAGACAGGGCCCTTAGAAGACAAAATGTCAGAGCTGGGAAGGACCTTAGAACATAAGACGTCAGAGCTCAGAGGGACCTTAGAGAAGAGAATGCCAGATATAGGGGGATAAAGGATGTAAAAACAGAATTTTATTATTTCAGTACTTTTGCTTATACTCCAATATTCAACTTTTCACATGGTAGACCCTTGGCAAAAGTTTGGGGATTTAGATCATACAATAGGAGAGTAGAAGGGACCTTAGAAGCCATCTAGTGACATTTTTAGGTTGAGATGAATCAAGGTCTAGGAAATGATGGCCCAATGTTACAGCCAGTATGTGGCAGAATCAGGATGAGAGACCACTCTTTCCACCAGTTCTTCTAGCAAGACTCCATAGAAGTCACAGGCCCTGCCCCTAAGAACAATTGGGTTCCAGAGAATTTGGGGTGCATTGGACTCAAACTCAAGTCCAGTATAGGGACAATTGGGGGATGCTACAGGAAAAGAGTAGAGATCATTCAGTAATTCAAAAACATAGCATTTGTTGTATAATGACATACAAAGATAAACCAGAAATTGTGCCTGCCTTCAAGGAGATGATATTCAATTAGGAAAGTTATCACAGGGCACAATGAACTAAAGCACAGGAATCAATAAGTTTCTCCTCACACACATACACACACACACACACACACACACACACACACACAGAATCCTGATGGATAGTAAACTCTTGAAGGCAGGAGCTGCTTAATTTTATCTTTGTATCCCACCAATGCCCAGGAAGCTGGAATTCTTATATTTATTAGAGCTGTCAGATGTTCAAACAGGTCGCCTTTAGAGATCATGTGCTCTCAGGTGCTGGAAATGTCTGCATAGAAGCTGAATGGCTACCTCTCAGGGATACAGTGGAGGGATTTCCTGAATTCAGGCAGGGGGTTGGATGGGACCAATGGTTCTCAAAGCATGATCTTCCTGGGGTCTAATTCCCAAGACCCTTTTAGAGGGTCTTTGGGGTTAAGATGATTTTCATAAAAGTACTAAGATGTTCTCATTTCAAATACAGTCAATATTGATAGATAAAACCCACAAAACAAAAAGCTTTGAGAGTCAGGATCCCTAACAGTTTTTAACAATATAAAAGGATCCTGAGACCAACGAGTTTGAAAACTGCTCTATCATGTGGTCCAGCCAGTCAGCTCTCCTATTCATATATATAATACACACATATGTATAATATATATTATATATATAATATATATATACATCTCTTCTGATGAACTCTAAGCTCCTTCAGGGTAGGAACTGTTTAATTTTACTTTTGTATCCCTGGCTCATAGCAGCTGCTTAATAAGCTTAATGACTTCTTTAATGTAAATGTTCTCTCTCTCTCTCTCTCTCTCTCTCTCTCTCTCTCTCTCTCTCTCTCTCTCTCTCTCTCTCTCTCCCTGCTCTGTCTCTGTCTCTCTCTATCTCTGTTTTTGCCTCTGTATATGTATCTCTCCATCCCTTTGACAAATGGAAAAACCAAGACATGGTGGACAGAAAGAGGGAAAGCCCCATGCAGGAGGGTATGCCAAACGCTTGGAGGACAATGGAGACATCTGAAATCCCAGGGTCAGTCCAGAAAAGGTCAGCTCAAAATTCCAGGCACACCTCTCCCAAACCAATGTCTGGCTCTGATTCTAGGTCATCAGTGGGGAACCTGAGCTGTGGGCACCCATCCCACTGGAGGGGAGAAGTCCTGCTGAAGACCAAACAGACTTCCTTAAAGGCGGGCTGCCTGTTCCCGGGAGGCCAGGTCACAATTAAGTGTTGGCCAGAGAGGGGGTAACCACAGGCCAAGAGCCAGACAAAAACAAGGAAAGCTCCTCTCCTTCAACGGCAGTGAGCAGCCAGCAGCTCTCCTCCAATCCCCACGTAGGACTGGGGGCAACTTGCAAGCCCCCTGGTGCCCCCATCCCCCTTTAAAAATGCAAGCAGATGACTTGAATTTAAAATCTTGGACCTTTCAAACTCATCTTGACTAAGACCCTCATGTTATAGAGGAGTTAAAGCCCAGAGAAACCTCTTTGTTCAGCAGTCTGCTCAGAGTCCTCTGTGTCACAGTGTCAGAGGAGAAAAGACCAGAGAAAAGAATCTCAGAACAGGCAGAGATGGTTTCATTTAGTGTATTTGTATCCTCAGAACCTAGCAAAATACCTGGAAAACAGTAGACATTTAAATGATGATTACAGCATAGAATGTCAGAGCTGGGTGGGTCCTTAGCACATCTTCAGATACTATTAGAATATACTACATTAAAATGAACTAGTTCCTGCTCTCAAGGAAAATGCATACAGTATTGCAAAATAATGTGCATAATTATAAATAAGGGGGTGGCTAGGTGGCGTAGTGGATAAAGCACTGGCCCTGAAATTAGGAGTACCTGGGTTCAAATCTGGCCTGACACTTAATAATTACCTAGCCGTGTGGCCTTGGGCAAGCTACTTAACCCCATTTGCCTTACAAAAAAAACTAAAAAAAAAATTATAAATAAGGCAATTTTGATGGGGGGGGGGATGAGAAAGTAGGAATCAGACAAGCCCTTAAGTAGGTGACCCTGATGCTGAGCTTTAAAGGAAGCTAGAGATTCTGTGAGGTAGAAGTGAGAAAGGAATGCTTTACAGGTGTGGGGAATAGCCTCTGCTGAAGGAAACCCGAGATGGACTATCAGCTAGACTTAGGTCTCAGGACTTGTGACTGCCAACTCATAGTAGTCAAAGAAATAATAAAAAGGCAAAAAAAAAAAAAAAAAAAAAGAACTAATAATCTCTAAGGTGAGGGGGATGGGCTAAAGAGCTCATTTTAAAACAAAACAAACATCAAATCTCTCCCTGGGAATCTGTGGACTCTTGACTGGTTTAATTATTTTTTCATCAGAACTCACTGCTCCAGGGAATTGGAAGGGTCGAGCTTAGCCAACCAGGACAGACCCCCAGTAATTGCCAGTCTCCCAGCACCTTTAGAGAAGAGATCTGCTCCTTGGAGAGGATTAGGAAGAAGACAGAAAGCTCTGACAGGAATGGAGGAGGAGGGGAATGAGAGAGAAGCTGGAGATGTATCTCACAAAGATTCATTAAGTAAAGGCAACAGGATATTTCTGTGAAGTATTTAAGTGAGGTGCTGGGTGAGATGCTATCAACCTCAAGCTTGGTGACAAGACAAACTCTCCCTGCCCAAAAGAGGGCCAACCCAGCAAACTTTGGGGTGAGTGCCACAAGTCACAACTAGATTGGGGATCTCAAGGTAGAAAATAAATCTTGTCAGTTTGCTTGCTCCAAGATGAAAAACTGTGTTACAGAGTGAAGCCTAGACCCTGGCCCCCTGCCAGAGTAATTCGGATGAGATCAGAGGGTTCAGATGACTGTTGGCTAATGGGGAGGTTCTTCTAGGTTATAGACTCACAGAATTACAGTTGGTCATTTATCCCGCTCACCTCCAGAAAAGACTCTGCTTCTAGACTTCCAGTAAGAGGGAGCCTATCCCCCCAAAGGTGGACTATTCCACTTTAGAATAGGAAGGTTTTTCTGGTAGGAAGGTTTTTCTGACATCAAGACCAATTTGCTTCTTCAGCCTCCACCCTGGCTCCTCTTTCATCCCCCTGAAGTCAGATAAACATTCATCAAGCATCTACTTTCTTCTCAGCACTATTTCATTTAATCTTCACTGGAGTTAGCAACAACCCAATTATTATTCCCATTTTGTAAATGAGGAAATTGAGGTAACTGAAGTTAAGTGACATTTCCACAAAACTAGTTAATATCTTAGGTCAAATTTGAACTCAGGACTTCCCAACTCTAGACTTGGCAACTCTCTCCACTATAGCTCTAGAACAAGGCTGTTCCCTTTTCCATAAAATAGCCTTTCAAATACTTGAACTCTACTGTCCTATCCCTTCCTCAGGCTAAACATCTTTCTTTCAATTAGTTCTTTCAATTAGTCCTCAGAAAATATGAGGCTCTCCAATATATCAATGAATAAGGATCCATGGTGTCACTATATGCCAGTTTTCCTCTCCTTTCTAATATTGAACCCAATTTTTCAGATATGGTCAGACCAGGGCAGATTACAGGGGGACTCTCACCTCCTTATTTCTTGAAGCTCTATCTCTCTTAGTGTAGCCTTAGATCATGTTAGCTTTTTAGCCTACCCATCATATTGCTAACTCATACTGAGCTTGTAGTACATTAAAACCCTTGAATTATTTTCAGACTAGCTGATACCTCAAAATGATAGCCCTCGTGCTTATAAAAACATTTTTTAAAAAGTTTCCTCAGCATTTGAGATGGGGGAGGGGGGTATTTCATTCATGTGTGTGATAGGGAAGTTGGTTCTTATGTCCAGGAAAGGTCACTCGGGGACCCTTCCATTCTAGTCTTCAAAATCCTAATATGAGTCACAAGAGTTGGGGAGAACAGGGAGTCTGGATGCTGGGACTTTTTTTTTATTTAGGGCCTGAATGACTCACATGAAAAGTGCTTTGAGGGGAGATGGTTTCTTAGCACGAAGGGGGAGACATCCAGCAGAGAGGAATACAAAGAGAATAGGGATAATAAGAGAGAAATAGTCGAGAGCAATGGAAGAAAGGCAGACAGAGAGACAGAGGGAAGCATGAGAAAACAAAAGGATTTGAGCAGAAGGAACTGAGTCAGCCCCCATAAAACAAAGGCAAGGGACTCAGGGAGAGAGAGAGAGACTCAAGTTGGGAAGGCTAAGAGCCTGGGGAGTAAAAACAAAAAGGAGAGATAGATGAGAATTTAGAGGTCTGAAAGATAAAACAGAATGCTCTCAAATCCTTTTGGACTCACCTTATACACTGACCACTATCTCCTACTATATACTCTCTTCTCCCTCAGCTCCTAACCACCTCCTCTCCTGGCTCTTCTCCTACCTCTCCAAATACTCCTTGTTTGCATTGTTCCCCCAAGGGGCCATCTTAGCCCCTGTTTTCATCCTTTTTCCACTACACTCTCCCTTAGAATCTCATTCAGTCACAGCTTCAAACTACCAATACTATGTGATTAATAAATTGATATTTATGTCTATTTTAATAAAGCTTGATTGACCTTTTCCCCACCCCTGAGCATTTCCAGTTCCTTCAGGATTGCTTTGCTTGCATGTTCCCCTGGCACCTCAAATTCAGTGTGAGGCATCTTGATGTAGTGAGTGAATGGTGGGCTTAGGTTCAAATCCATGCCCAGAAACTGACTGGTTCTAGGACTCTGGATGGGTCAGCTAAGCTCTCAAAGCCTCAGTTTCCTCATCTATACAGTGAGGGGATTGGTATCCATGACCTCCAAGGTTCTTCGGACCCTAAATCTTATGATCCACTAAGCAGTCAACTTTATTATCTTTCTCCCTAAATCTTCTGATTTCACTATCTCTGCCTGGGCTACCACCATTCAATCGTTATCTTGCATTCACAAATGTAGACTGTATCTTTGACTTCTTCCTTTCTCATGCCTTTCACACCAGTTCAGTAACAAAATACTTTCAATTCTATCACTGAAACATCTCTTTAATCCCTGTCTAATCCCACTGTTCCACTAAACTACAGCTTCTCACTCTGACCACTTACTATTACAATGGTCTCCTAACAAGTCAGTCACCACCTCCATTCTCCCCTCTCCAATCTTGTCCATGTATGTCTGCCAAATTATTCTCTTATGCCAAGACTGGCCATATTTCTCCTCTATTTAAAAACCCCCAAGTTGTACCTTATTTTTATTTCAAGGTAAAATTCAAATTCTTTCATCTATGTAATGGGAAAGGAGTGATTTGTCTGGTGACTGGCCCGGTTCAGTGCCATCGATGAGCTTAGTCTTGAAGATAAATAATGCAACTTTTACTCTTTTTCTTTTACTCCAGAGCCCTCTCCCACTTGATATGTGGGCCATTTAAGACTAGAGGGGTCTAACTAGGTAACTGCCTAGCTCCATCTAGAGGGATGAAGCCTACAGAGCTAATGATCATCTTTGAGCCTTCTCACTTTTCCTTCTCACCAAATCTCAAGGTCTTCTCTCTCAGAAAACTATACCTATTCACCTCATTTCTCATTGTGTTTTCTAATTGCAAGGTAATAAGCATTTATTAAGTTCCTATGTGAACTTTACCCATGTTATCTCAAGTCATCTTCACATGACTCTAGGAGGTAGTTGCTGTTATGATTCCCATTTTAGTGGAGAAAGCATGGAAACCTTCATATCTCTAATGTGTTGGGCCCCTAAGGAAATCTGAGGGCCAAGATGACAGGGAGCTGAAGTATTGGTGCTTCTCCTCTGCCCAGGGCTGTTATTCCTGAGGCAGAGCTTGGGATCATTGATCTCAAGTTAGACTAGACCTCAGAAACCACCTAGTCCAACCCCTTCATTTTTCACCACTGAGGAAATCTGGGCTCAAAGCTAAATGCTTTGCCCAGATCAAATGACAGAGCTGAAACTTGAAGTCTCAACCTAGCACTCTGGGTTCAAATCCTACCTCAGACACTTAGAAACTGGGTGAGGCTGGCCAAGTTACAGACTTTCCAAATCCATTCTTTCATGTCTCCAATGTGGATGATAATATTGTATACCTCTAATAAGATGGGGAGGCTTGAATGACTTATTTAAAACATGTTGAAAACCAGATAGCATCATATAAATGTGATGTTGCTATTTTTACTACTCTTCTACCACCTCCCACTTTTGGTCAGAGGAACTCAGTGATTAGAAAGGAGTGTGTGTGTGTGTGTGTGTGTGTGTGTGTGTGTGTAAAGGGGAGGGGGAGGGGAGAGGAGGGGTATCCTTTCTGTCCTCCCTTTATGATCTGTCCTAGAGGAAAGAGCAATTTAGTTTGAGATCAAGACAGCTGAGCTAGTGCCCGCTGAGGCCCCAACTTTGGGGGAACATTGCCACCTCGTGACCAGTGTAGGGAAGGCAGCCTGGGAAAAGCTCTGGCTTCCATTTCCCCCACACACACACTTTCCATCTTAGAGGTCCTAACATCAGTTAAGGCAGCTAGATGCTAGGGGGATAGAACACCAGTCCTGGAGTCAGGAGGGCCTGAGTTCAAATGCGACCTCAGATACTTACTAGTTGTGTGACCTTGGGTAAGTCACTTAACCCTGACTGCCTTACATCTAGGACCATCTCCAGTAGTCCTGATTCCTATCTGGCCACTGGATCGAGAGGGCTCTGGAGGAGAAAGTAAGCCTGGTGACTTAGCACAGTTCCCCCTCACTCAAATTCACTTCACGTGCTCACCTCCCTGTCATGGTCTTCTTCCAGAATGAAAGACAAATATCAACAGCAGTACCGTGTCTCAGGAAGGGTCTCTGGACAACCACCCCTGCACAGAGGGGTGTTTTCTTAAAAATCTCCTAATTTTAAAAGAATTGCAGAACTGAAGGGGATCTTACAATAAAGAGCACTAAGGCTAGAAGGGACCTGAATATAGAGTACCAGAGCTTAAAGGGTCAGCAGAGTTAGAAGGGAGCTTACAGGTTCCTTAGAACAAGAATGTTGAGCTTAGAACAGAAAATGTCAAAACTGGAAGGGTCCTTAGAACAAAGAATGCCAGGACTGGGAAACACTTTGTAAGAGAGAATATCAAAAATTGAAATAGACCTCAAAGAACATTACAGTTGGAAAGGACATGGTTTTTAATAGAGAAAAAATAAAACCCCATATATCAAATAATTGTGAGATATGCAATATCCTATACTCATAATCCCATTGTTTCATGGGCTTTTTTTTGAGGCAATTGGGGCTAAGTGACTTGTCCAGGGTCACACAGCTACCCTAGTGTTTGAGTTGTGCTCTGCCCACTGTACCACCTTGGTACCCCTGGAAGGGACTTTAGACCACAGAATAATATTATTAGGGAAGAGGTGTCTTGGGAAGATAATTTAACCCAATCTCATTTTTATAGGTGAGAAAGTGAGGCACATAGAGTAGTGACTTGCTAAAGATCCCACAATGAGCCAGTAGCAAAGTCAAGACTAGACTCCATATTGTCCAGCTCCTGGACCATTCTTTTTCAGTTCTCTGCCTAGAGAGATGGTGAATTTGGCAGTCCAAGTCTTGGTCTCAAGATTAGATAGAGACCCACTTAGAACTCAAAATGAAATTCTGAGTCTTTTGTTGTTTTGTTTTTTGCAAGACAGTGGGGTTAAGTGACTTGGGTTAAGTGACTTACTCAAGATCACACAGCTAGGTAATTATTAAGTGTCCAAGGCCACATTTGAACTCAGGTCCTCCCAATTCCAGGGCTGGTGCTCTATCCACTGCACCACCTACCTGCCCCCTCTCCAACTCTCTTTTACTGGAACTGAAGAAATAACTGGAGCTCCACGGGAAGCACCCAAAAGCAGCTGGTCCCACTCCTAGGCTGACCACAGCAGCTGTCCAAGGGTCAGGCTCCTCCTGGACCCTTCCCATCAGAGCCTCTGGTGAGAGGAGCTGAAAGGGCAGGTTCTTTGTTTCCAGGCTCATTGCCTTCTAGGGGACTCTGAGTGGGAAGGCAAAGAGGTGATGGCATATGACAGATTTCTAAGAAGCAAAGTCTTTCCCCACCAGTTTCCTGGGCTCTGACACATATCAGCTAGGTAAGTCAGCCTCTGTGAGTCTGTTTCTTCATCTATAGAATGGACATACTTATACCTGGTAGTTACTATCAAGCACTATAGAAACATGAGCAATTATTTTGGAGGATTGGAGTGGACAGAAAAGGGGGTCACAAAGGGACCCTAATTATTTTTCATTCTCATTACTAAAATGTGTCATTGTTCATATCTGGCTCTCTACAGTGGTCCACAAAATGTCGAAGGAGCTGTCTTGAGCTAGATGCAGCTTCTCCAAGCTGGCTATGTCCCAGGGCCCTGTTTGAATAACCTGGACCTTGACATCTGTGCTAAAGTCATTAACTAACCACTTTCACGGAGGTGGGGCTGTGTTTGGGGAACATGCCACGTCAAGAAACAGGACATCTCTATTTTAGTTCCAGGGCCAGTGGCTCTTGTCAGCTCCCTGCAGATGACCGAAGGCTGACTTCCAAACAGGAGCCACTCCTCAGGTCTCCAGGTGATTCCACCTGTGATATGCAGTCTTCAGACTCAGGAGCTGTGTCTCCAGCTCTTCCACCAATTACTCAAAAGGATGGCCATCTCTCTGCCCTCCCACAACTCCAACAGCCTCCACTTCTCCACCCTGCTCTCATTAATCAGTCTTGACTAGTCTAGTCTACCCAATGATTCAGAAAGTCGGAGAACTGATCCAAAGAACTCCCTCACCAGGGCCTATGAAGTCATGGCCAATTTAGCCATATGATCCAAGCCTTAGACTCTGGATTCAAATAGTCCATGATCTCAATCCTTGGGCTCACAACCCCAGGCCCAGTGGAGGGTCATGGCAAAGGACTAATGAGCAACAGCAGGCAGGAACCTTCAGGAAGAGAAAGGCCATCCCCCCAGGCCAACTGCTCCCCTACACAACCTGGGTCTGGGAGTTAGAACAAAAAGGCAGCTGCAGGGGAAGTGGCTAATGAGCACTTCTGGGAGCCATTCAGCACAGAATTCATGGAAATTTATTTCATTCAAAATGGATGGTAATGCCATCTAATCAGAAAGAAAGTGCAATTTTCCCCTTCTGGATTTCTGCAAAGGCAACCCTGCCACCTTGCAGAGGAGCTAGCCTGAAAGATGGTCACATCTGATTTCCAAGACTAGTCAAGCCGTCCAAGGAAATACATACCCTGGCCAAACATTCAAGACCCCCCCATTTCCCCATTCTTCACACTCCCACCTCACCAACCTCATCTGCTTAGATAAGCAATGCTCTGGCCAGTCTCATTGGTTTGCTTGGCCCTGCAGCATACTTCAGCACCTACAGACTATAGGTCAGATACTTCTACACACCTCCTTCCATCCTACCCCACATCCCAGGGAACCAATAGGTGCAAGGGGAGGGAGGAAGGGGTGAAAGAGGGAGTGGGACTGCTATGTAAGCAAGGTATCCAAAGTCTGAAAGGGAGCAGAGCAGGGGAAGGGCAGCAAGATGAGGAAACAAACTCCAAAACTCAACTTGATTTATTCAGAGGATGTCTGCAGAGGGGCCCACATCCAAGAAGGGCCGAGTTATGAGAGAATTCACCTCTAATTGTAGTCAAGGGTTCAGGCCAGGGAGCCCAAAGGAAATCAAGGTTTAGGGTTGGCTCAACCCAGGTTTCACTTGATGTGCCAATAAGTTCATAGATGGGATGACCGACCTTCCCTGCCTCGACACGCCATTTGGGAAGATTTTATATACTAACCCTCCCTCCTCACCACCAAACTAATTCTGATCTCAAAAGTCAAATTCCATTGCTTACAGGAAGTTTTCCAGTGGTGACACCTTCAATATGGATGTGCCACCTAGTCTGACACATGAAAACCTATAGGAATGGGGAAGAGGGTGTCCAGTTAGATCTACTCAGTTATAAATATCAAGGATGGTCAAATGGTCAAAGGGTGTTAAGGGTAAGGTACTAAATGGAGTTCCATTACTATGGATTATTACCAAAGGCTACTGCAAATGAGCATTAGTTGAGGCTTTCTTATTTGGGGTATGGTTACACTTTGCTGTGCAACAAACTTCCATTTAACCAGAATGGTCAGGGCTATTTTGGTTAAAGATTCCTCTACCTTTTAGACATGTTATCATACCTAGAATTCAATGTCACGTGGCATCTTGGGATTATTTAGCCCAGCACCTCTCAAACTTTTTGGTCTCAGAACCCTTTTATACTCACTGACCCCCTCAAAGGGTCTTAAGAACTCTTGGGTGACCCCAAAACACCAAGAATTACTGATCTAGTTCAATCCTTTCATTTTACAGAGGAGGAAACTGAGACCAAAGTTAGAAAGCAGAAGACCTAGGATTCAAATTCTAATTCCAAATTCAGTATTGCTTCCATTCTATACATAGATCATCTATTTTCAAAATAACACAGTAAATATGCACAAGACCAAAGTCAAACTGGGCCCGGCTTCACATCACCACTCAGGTCAGAAGACTTTTGGGGATCTGGCAAGGTCTCAGAGCTTTCACTGGATATCAGTTCTCATTATGTGGAGTGAACATAGTACCAGGTTTAGACTCTTAAGCTGAATCATTTCAGCTCTATGTGGGTAACCATGGGCACCTCTGGGCACCTCAGCAAAGAACTAGAGCAATGGACCTGGAGTAAGAAAGCCTTGAGTTCAAATCTACCCTTAGTCATTAGGACTTAACTTCTGCCTCAGTTTCCTCATCTTTACAAGAGGGATAATAATAGCCCCTAACTCTCAAGATGAGAGGATCAAATGAGATGGTTATAAAATGCTTTGTAATCAAATAACTACATGTGTTAGCTAGCATTTCCTCATCTAGAAAACAGATCTGGACTAGATAACTCTCAATGCATTTGAGGCTTATGAAGTGGGGCACAAGAAGCCCTAGTGGAAATTTGCACAAAGCCATGGACTCACATTCAGTTTCAACATAAAATATTTACTCTGCAACTGCACATAAGCCAAAAGGGACACTACACAGTATTGGTGTGTTAACCGTAACATCCCTGTTCTCAGGAGGAGGCCAGGAAGCAGGACGCCAGGGAGGAGACACAAGACAACAGTAAACACTGCCTTTGGCTTGCTGATGAATGCTGGGAAAGGGGATTTTTCTCCACACACACACACACACCCCCAAGCTGGTGCTTACAAAATTCAAGCAAGGGAGGAAGACACAAAAGCAACACAAGAAGAGATAACGATATCAGACCCATGGGGAAAAGGGGATCAAGTAAGAACTCAGTGCTACCATCCTCCTGATCAGTGAAAGAAGCTTCCAGAGTCAGGAGGCTAATGCAATGATAGCCATTCTCACCTGAGTCAGGGGCAACACCTGGTCTTTCCCTGGCTCTAAAAGGCCTTAAGATTCCCAAGCCCAGGGATCCTGGGGTCTTCTTGTCCAGTGGTCCTGGTTGCCATTCACAGGACAGCTCCTGCTGGGAAGGTAGTGGGTGCCCTGAGAAGGAGGCAGCTTAAAAGGGGACTCAGGTCTGACTGTCACTATTACCAATAAGATTAGAGTTCTCCTCTGAGGTCCCCTTCAAGTTACTGTCCACTATGCTGAGCTATTGGGGGTAAAAGGCATAAATCAAAGTAAATTACTCTTCCTTCCTTTTCCACATGCCCATACATTTTCCTTATTTGGTTGATGAGAGGGTTGGGTAAAAAAGAGTCTCATCAACATATCATTTCCTAGCAATTTTGGTTAAAATCAACAAACAATATGTAAGTGATAGAGCAGAAGGAAAAAAAATAGGCCTAATACCAGCTGGCAGCTCTTGTTTTGACCCCAGGCTTTTCCTGAGGCAGCTCTGAAAATTCCAACCCCTACTCACTATCTGAATTTCCCTTTCCTCCTGTGGAATAACTGGGTCACTGAACCTAAGCTGTGTCCTAAACCAATGGGGAAAACACAACTCCTATGGAATTATGCAGGGAAAAATCTCAGACATAAGTGAGGAAGAAAAGTTAAGGGGTCGAGTGAATTTTCTCTTTCAAACACATTAACACACAAAAACAACAGACCGACACAGACACGCACAGACACTCTCTCTCTCTCTCTCTCTCTCACTCTCTCCCTGCCCCACAGAATCCCCATGTCTGAAAAATAGCAGAAAAAATGCAGTTGGTTTTGCTACATACACCCCACCCAATGGATGGCCCTTTGGCTCTCCTGCTTTTTGATTTAAAGCATAATCCCACAGGCCTCAGGGTCCTCTCTGTTGCTGTATTTAAGAGATCAGGATGTTTTTTCCTCTCACCCTCCCACCCCTTGATGACACCTTGTAGTTTCAAGTGGCCACCACCAGATTCTTTCTCTCTCTCTCTCTCTCTCTCTCTCTCTCTCTCTCTCTCTCTCACTGGTAAAATCTCTTGAAAAGGAGAATCACTGCCTCTCTAAACTCCAAATCCCTGAACAGTTAGCTATTGTACAAAGGAACTACCCGGACAATCTCCTGTCGACAAATAGGGCACTTCTTTGGCTCGGGCAAAGCCTGGTAGCATTCGCTGCATGAGCAGACATGACCACACTCCAGAAAGACACACGACTTGACATTGCTCAGACACACTACACAGGAATTTTTTAAAGACTCTCTCTCCTCAGCGCTAGTCGCCCTCAGGAGCCGGGCCTCATGGAGTCGGAACTCCTCCTGCATCTGCTTCATCCGCTGCCGCTCTCGCCGGTGCAGATACTGCTTCCGCAAGATAAAGAAGAGGGTGGCACAGGTGGCAAAGCCAAAAATGACTGTCAGGATTTTCCAGAGCTTGACACTAGACTCTTGTCTCTGTAGGAGGGTGTCAAAATCCTGGCTGCTCAGGTAATACTGTAGGCCCTGTTTGGGGGGCTGCAGGCGGATAGAATTATTGTCTAGAACCAGCTCCCCCACGCCAGTGATAGTGGCCCCCACCTTGAGCATCTCCTCTGTTTCCTGGATGCCTTTGGGCCGCTCCCCACTGATGTAGTGACCGATCACATCAGTAAAGGACTGGATTGTAGGGTGGAACTTCTCATAAACTGTTTCTAAGCCAAGGTCAGCTGAATCCAGGGGCTTCAGAACTCGGACTGCTACACTTGTGCCATCTTCATGGGGCACCAGGTCGAAGGGCACAGTATTGGTTCTCTGGTGGATGATTTTTTCACAGTCATTCCTGGAAGAGGAGAATAAGAACATAAGATATAAGACAGAGCAGAAAACACCAAAAACCTAAGCAACAATCTCAATAATCTGAAGAGGAGAAAACTGAAAGTCAACTTGTGAATTCCCATTACAATGTATCTAATCTGTGGCTCCCAAACTTTTTTGGTCAATGGGCCAACTTCAGGGCCCCAAAATATTACCAGTTCTCTTTGCCAGTTTTTTTTAATCCATCAGAATACAACGGGAAAATATTTTCTGTGATACAAACAAGGAGAGAGATGTCTATTAAATATTTAAATTACCAATTTATATAAGAATGTATACAAATAATAATATAAAACAGGGCAACAAGAGAAAACATTAAGAATAACTAATTAATTGGACGATTTGCTAGACTATAAAATCTACAATCTTACTACTCTGTATGTTCCCCATTGGCAAGCACAGTGGTCTGTAAAAAATAGGCACTTAATAAATGTTTGTTAGATTTGATTAAATTGCAATGACTTGCTTCTGGGAAAAAAAAAATTGAGAGGAGGACCACCTGACCCAAACTATACCATAGGCCAGAAAAAGCTCTAAATTCTCTACTGCCCTGCTCCACTTTAGTTTAAGGGCTGTGAGTCAAGGAAAGAAGGTCTGGTCTGAGAATGGGGGCAGGCAGGAAGTGTGGAGAACAAAAGGAAGAAGGACACTCACCAGTACCAAGTCTTCATGTCTCTGCTGTACTTTATGTTTTCCAGAGCTCTTTCCTCACAAGTTTATGAGGTGGGGACTACCTGTACACTCTTACTTGTACTTACCTCAAGGGTGGCTGAGGAGGGGAAAGTTTTCTGCAGTCTTTCTGACACCAAAGAACTATCCCTAGGATGGGGGCTGGGAAGCTAAGCTCAGAGGAGTGAAGGCTGGGCTTGAACTACAAAAGACTAGAACTGGGGCAGCTAGGTGGTGCAGTGCATAGAGCACCAGCCCTGGAGTCAGGAGTACCTGAGTTCAAATCCGGCCTCAGACACTTAATAATTACCTAGCTGTGTGGCCTTGGGCAAGCCACTTAACCCCATTGCCTTGCAAAAAAAAAAAAAAAGAACTCTTAAAAAAAATTGCCTTAAAGTCCATATCTTTTCAGATCTGCCCCCACCTCCTACTAAAGAAACACCAGTTGTTCCCTAGTACCTCTATAGGATCAAATTTAAACTCCTCAGTTCCCCTGTGGGTCCCTTTCTGTCTTTCCAGTCTTCTTCTGCATGATTCCCCTCCCAATCTTCCCCTCTACCATCCAGCCCTACTGTTCAACCTGCTACTCCTCATGTCATCTGTCTCCAGCTCCCATCTCTCTCTGCACAGGCTGACCCTTCCTCACCTCCACCTCTTCACAATTTCTGGCTTCCTTCAAGACCCACCTCAGGTGCCATCCTCTGTAGGAAGTCTTTCCCAGGATCCTCAGCCAGGCCCCTGAGATTACCTTAGAACTGCTCTGTGAACACCCACACAGGCCCATTATCTCAACCATTAGAAAACAGGTTCTCTAAGGACATGAATTATTTTTGTACTTCCTTTGTATGCCGTTTTTAGCCCATTAATTGGCATATAGTGGGGGCTTAATAATTGTTTATCTTTAAAAATGAAAAAATTGAGGGTCCAAGAGGTTAAATGGTAAATTATTTGCTAAGGGTCACTGCCCTCCTAAGTGTTCCAAATGGAACAAAACATTAGATCTTCCTTCCCTAAGAAGGCATATTTTTGTAACTTGGGTGGACCGGTAAACATTTCCTACAGAGGGATGACTGGGAACCACTAGTCTAGGCAATACCAACTTGCTTGAATAATCCAGTCGCTTCTCTTTTCTTGAAGTTTCCCCATTTTACAAAGAGAATAACTTGACATTTTGTTTTGGTTTTTTGTTTGTTTGTTTGTTTTGTTTTTGCTGGGGTTTTTTGCAAGGCAAATGGAGTTAAGTGGCTTGCCCAAGGCCACACAGCTAGGTAATTAGTAAGTATCTGAGGCTGGATTTGAACTCAGGTACTCCTGACTCCAGGGCCAGTGTTCTATCCACTATGCCACCTAGCTGCCCTGTAACTTGACATTTTAAATCATGTCCCAGAAATCCAGCAGGGGAAGAGACCATCAAAAAGTTCCTAAACATCAGGAAAAAAGGTACACACCAGAGGTGGGTTGTTCGATTCCACACCATCTTGTGCTCCTGGAGGGTCAGTCTCTGTATTACTCCTTTGCAGTTTTCCACAAACTGGCTGTTAAGGGTTTCTTTAACAGAACGTACAGCTCCTAAAGGGGAAGAAAGATTCCTTAAGAACAGTCCTCCTATGGAAGGCTTTTGCATGGAAAAAAAAATCAATTTTCCCATCATATGGGGAAACCTATTTTTTCATCAACTCTTTCTGAAAAGGATCTGACATCCCAAGGTATAGAAGGAATCAGCAAAAATACAGAATCCCAAAAGTATTTTTGGATCCATGGTCAAAACAAATGATGTAAATAGTCTTCAAAAGAAGAACCATAAACTATTAAACAGCTGTATGATAGGTTGTTCCAAATCACTAATGATAGCAAAATATAAATCAAAATTTTATCTCACTTTCAGCAAACTGGCAAAGATATCAAAAGACAGAAAAAGTAAGTGTTGGAAAGAATAATCAAAAACCGGCACTTTAGTTGGTGTGGTGAATTGGTAAAATCCTTCTGAAGACAATTTGGAATTATACTAATGAAATGAGCACAAAGTCCACATCTGATCCAGAGACTGCAAATGCTAGGCAGACACCCTCAGAGGGCAAAGACTAAAGGAAAATCCACTTTCTACAAAACAAAATATTCACAGCAGCACTTTTTTTGTGGTAATAAAAACTAGAAACAAAGTAGGTGCCCATCAACTGGCATGCAGCTCAACAAATTGTGGAATGCAACCACATGGTAAGAAATTATGATGATGAAGAATACAGAGAAGATCTGGATGACTGTTTAACTCCAGTGAAGTCAGCACAAGCAGGAAAGCAATATACACAAATGGCTCCAATGATGCAAAAGGAACTAGTCAAAAAAATAAAAAAGTTAACCCTGTGCAGCTAAAATAGTCACACCTGACCTCAGAAAAGAGCTAATTTCTCTCCCTGCTTTGCAGAGGTGGGGGACAATGGGCAGAATACTAGCATATGCTACAAGCTGATGTGCTGGTTGGGTTTATAGAACTGCTTTTTTATCCATGTAAGAAAGGATTTGCTTGTTGGGGAAAGTAGAAGGAAGGGATCTATTTGGAAATAGAAGTAACCTAAAAACAAAATTATCGATTAAAATAGAAAAAATACTCTCCTTACCAGTGAAGAAGCTCAAATTTTTATTCACTTAGATGAAATCAATTTCACCTAGGCAAGGAAAAATCAATTGAGAATTTTCCTCATAGAAATGCCAACTCCATGGTAGGCACTGGGGCTCCTGAGACCCAAATCCTAGACTTAAGGAATAGGGGGGAGGGGAGGGAGAAGAGAGACAGTCTATACCCATATTAACATAGGGAGGAAAAGGGGAGACTTCCTGAAGATTAGAGGAATATGAACCTTGAGGAGGATCAGGCTGTACAAAGCGGCAGAGATGAAGAGGGAGAGCACACCAGTGGAGGAGAGGACCTGTGCTGACAATGGAGGAGAGGCTCTCTTGTCCTGTACCACATACCTAGACACCTTTTATCCAGGTATTGCCCAGGTGTCACCCACAATGCTACCTCCTCTTCCTCCTCCACCATTCTCCCTCCACTAAACTCAGCCTGTAAATGAACATACCTTCAATGACTGCATAAGGCACACACTTCCCGGGAGCATCGGTAAGAATACTCTTCAAATCTTCACCCAAGTGAATTTTTTTGGCTCCCTAGGGCAGAAAAAAGTTAAATGATCAATGTTATCACGTTATAACACATTTTATCAAACCCACTAATATTTAAAGAAGAAATAATAAATGTGCGTGAACCAAACAAGAAAAAATTTACATTTCTATTTCAATCTAGAAAGGAATGGTTAGGAATCCTCAAGGAGAGATAATAGAAAGGGCCATTCAAGGACAGAAATAGGCCAATAACTCATTATCTGGCAGTACTGTTGAAAGTACAAGAATATTTTTGATAGAAATTAAGCACCTTCAAGAGTCAAAGCTTTAAAATTTTATCCATTTTTATGTAAATCTTTCTTAATTACATTGTAAACTCCCCTGCCTGGCTAAATGGAAGGTCTAACATTGAAGGTCTAACCTTTTCCTGATGATTCAGTCATCATAAAGGTACCTACTGTTTTACCATGACACAGTGACACCCTCAGCTGTTAGCAAAAGGGTATACTTTAGTGTTTTCTCTTAGAAAACTGTTCCAGAGCACTTCATGCCTGCTTTTCTGTAACAAAGTATGGATTTTATTAAACCTATTTGTGTGCAGCTCATACTGCCCCCATCCACTGAACTGCAATAACCCTGAGGGCAAAGACTATCAATTTTTCTCTCCTCCTCTCCCTCTCTCTCCCTCTCTCTCTGTATTTGTTTGTCTGTCTGTCTCTCTCTCTGTCTCTCTCTTTCTCTCTCTTTTCTCCCTCGCCCAAGTACAGTGCCCAGCACATAGTAAGCCTTTCACAAATATTTTCTAAATTGAATTGAATTGCCTTTACCTACAACAGACCTAGGCTGTGAGTTCTGGTATGGGTCCCTTATTTGTTGTATGCATGAAATAATAAAGTTAAGAATGCTATAAAGTTCTCCTTTGAATAAAATGCATGATCTTTTATATAGGAATGTTAATAGCTCTTTAAGTTGCTCAAAGACCTTTTTTTGTTTGTTTCCTTCCAGCTAGGTAGTGATTAGAGTGCTGGAAATGGAGTTTAAATCCAACCTCAGACACTTAATAGCAGTGTGACCCTGGGCTAGTCAATTAACCTCTGCCTGCCTCAGTTTCCTCAACTGCAATATGGGGATACTAACACTGCCCTACCTCCCAGGGTTACTGTAAGGATCAAATGAGATAATAATTGTAAAGCCCTCAATGCAGGGACTGGTATAGAGAAGGTAGTCTAGAAACACTCAGTCTCTTCTTTCTCCCTTCCTTTCCCACTATTTCAGATAACTGAGGTGACCAAATAACAAGTTCCTAGGCACATGAGGGCTTTAGACAACTGCTTCCATTTAAATAGCTACTAAAATCAAACTCCAAAACAAACCAATTCACCAAGCACTAATGGAGACATAACAAAGCAAAACACACAGTCCCTTGGCTAGAAGAGGCCATGTCAGTACTACACAGGACTCAAAATGGAGACCTGGGTTTAAATCCAGCCTAAGCAGTTGTGTGACTTTGGGCCAATCACTTTGCAGCTCTGGACAATAATTTCCTCATCTGTAAAATGGGAGTAATTCTATTTCCACCTCACAGAGTTATGAAGAAAACCCTTGCAGGCCTTAAAGGGCTTCATAAATGTGAGGGTTTTAATGGCTATTAGAAGAGCTGGTAAACCAAATGAGGAAACAAAGATATGCTAATAGAGGGGCCCCTAACCTAGAGTATAAGATGAGAAAACTGAGGCAAGGAGACCCTGAGTGACTTGCCCAGGAAGGATTCTTCTAGAAGCCCACTCAATACATCCTCTCATGGTACTAGTGATAAAGTTGGAAAGGTAAAAAAGGCATCAGGCAAAGGAGCCTGAATTTTATCTGCTAAGTAAGAAGCCCCTAAAGGATTCTGAACAGGGGAGTGACATGAACAGATATATGCAGACACATGCCACTTGAGAAGGCCAGTTCTTATCTGCCCTAAAACAAGGTTCATGCTTGTTAGTGTAAATCAAAGTCAGTCCTAGACTGGATGTTGCACAAGGCCTGTCAGAGGATGTCAGAAGCACCCTTCTCTTCATAACCCCTCAACCACACACCCTCTCTCAGGAGGGACTTGAATCTGGAGCTCCCCAACTCCAAGGACAGCTCTACCTATTACAGCAGAAGGAAGTTTTTCTCCTGATGTTACATGCAATATCTGAATCTTAAAAAAAAAAATCAAACAATGACAGATGGTTTAAAATTCTTTTGCTGAGCATTTGAATCTTCCCATAAACTAAATGTAATGGAAAGGGCAATAGAATTGAAGTCCAAACAGTTGTGGGATCAAATCCTTGTTCTGACACTGCTGCATAACCTTGGACAAGCCACTCTCTCTGGAATCAGTTCCTCTACTGTGAAACAAGGAGTTTGGATCAGAGCCCTGAGGTCTCCTCTAGATCGACATTTACAATTATTTTTCCACTAAGGCATTTTTCCTCCTTACTCTAGGCCAGGCTTTCTTTATCCCCTAAAATTCTCTGTACCCTCATTTTGTTCAGGCTCCCCCTACCTAGATTTTTCTCCCTTCCTCCTCTTCTTAAGAAATTCCTATCCACCCTCTAATCCCAATTTAATGTCACTTTCTCCATAAAGCCTTCCCTGATTTCCCCCATCATAAGGACTTTACCCTTTGATTTCACATTGTATTTCCTTTTTACCTCTGAAAGGTATCAATTTATTTTTTTTCCGCTAAATCATCTGAATTTGTTTAGTAGGATAGAAGACACAAAATAAAGCAAGGGAAACAAAGTATATCTTTGCAAAAATTCCTCAATGACCATTGGACAGACTCCACTTTCCTGTTGATGCTTATTTCATAGCTTTGACTGTATATATCACAATCATGTCTGGAATTCCACTTCTCCAAATGAACAACCCTGTCTGACCAAAAAACAAACAAAAAAACAGGCAAAAACATCTAAGAAAGTATTTATTGTGTAATGTTGCATATTATGGTTTTCTAGCTTAAGTCTTCACTGTAAGTTCCTTGGGAAGGATCTTATGTGTCTAAACTTTGTATATCCTTCTGCCCTAAGACCAAAAGTATAAAATAAACATTTAATTGAATTACTCAAGTATGTCTAATAACTATTAATGCTCAAAGAAGGTAACCTTGGGAAAAAAATTCTTAAGGTTTTCCTACTTTGTTCTTCCTATATATAAGAATAAAGTTGTATTTATTCTCTTCGGGCTCAGTAGGCATGATGATAAAAACCGAGTTTGTTTTCTTTTTATTTTAGTTTTTTCTTTTTTTTTTTTGCAAGGTAATGGGATTAAGTGGCTTGCCCAAGGCCACATAGCTAGGTAATTATTAAGTGTCTGAGGCTGGATTTGAACTCAGGTCCTCCTGACTCTAGGACTGGTGCTCTACCTACTTCACCACCTAGCCACCCTAAAACCAAGTTTGAAAACAGTGTGAAGAAATTATTGTTTATGCTGTGGCTCTGCAACTAGAAAGTCCCACAACTCAAAAGATCATAAAGACCAAACTGTACTTGAAAAATACTGTGAGCTGGAGAACCTCCAGGGAAGGAGAGCTTGCCATTGTTAGTTAGCCATAATCTACCTCCCCAAAATTTCTGCCCGGAGGACCAAGCAGAGAAAGCCCTTCTCTACATATTCCTTCTAATAGTTAAAGACAGTTATGATGTCCTCCCAGCTAAATATCTCTAACTCCTTGAACTAATCCTCAATGGGCCATGATTTTGACTTCCTTCCCCATCCTGGGAGGCTGTTTGTCAACTTCCTTCCCAAAAAGTAGTGCCTAGAACTGGGGGCCCAACCATAGGCTACAGTAGAATGACCAGTTTCATATTCATCAATTAACATTTATTAATCGCCTATTCTGTGCCAGACAAAAAAGGGGCAAGACCATCTTTTCCTTCAAGCAGCTTACAATCTAATGTGGGAAACAACAAAATACACAAAACCTTATATGAATATGCAAACCTAATATAAAAGTGTTTGTGTGTGTGTGTGTGTGTGAAAGGAGAGAGAGAAATAAGAGAGAAGCCTAGAGAGAAGTAGGAGACATGTATGAATGGATAGGAGAGGATAGACATGGGTAAATAAATACGAAAGATGAGGAGACATATATGGATGGATAGATAAATAGAAAGACAGCTAGAGACGGAAAGGATAAAGATAGGCAGTTATAGATGAATGATGAATAGATACATATGGATGGATAGGAGAGGATGGAGACTGGTAAATAAATATGAGAGAAAGATGAGGAGACATACATGGATGGATAGATAAATAAAGACAACGCTGCAGACAGCTGGAGACGGATAGGATAAAGCTGGGTAGTTCTGGATGAGCGATGAAGATACATCTGGAAGGCTATGGACGGATAGCTAGAAGGAAGGCGTCGGACAGATGCCAGACGCCGATGGAGGGGCCAGAGAGGTGGATGGAAGTGGGTGCACAGACACAGCTCGGACGGAGACAGGAAGCAGCTACAGATGAAGGGAGACAGGATAAGGGTAAGGATGGCGAGCGCTACAAGGCCGCCGGCCGCGGGCCGGCTACGGGCGGAGGGGTGCAGGGGCTCAGGCCTCTCTTCCGGCCTCCCTTAACGCGCTCTAAGAATCAGAGCCGCGGCCGGGCCGCCTGGGGCAGGGCCGGGGGGTGCCCGGAGGGGCAGGGCCGGGGGCCGCCCGGGGCAGGGCCGGGGGGTGCCCGGAGGGGCAGGGCCGGGGGCCGCCCGGAGGGGCAGGGCCGGGGGCTGGGCCGCCCCGGACACTTCGCATTGGTCGGTGGCGAGGAGGGGAGCAGAGGGCGGGGCCCCGGGGTCCGGCTCCGGGTCCGACTCCAGGACCGCGGCGCCCACCGACTGACCTTGAGCTCGCGGGCCGCCTGGACCTTGTGCCGGTACACGGAGTACAGGGCGGCGGCCAGGGCCGAGCTTGTGCCCAGCAGGATGAGCTGGACCGCGGAGGGCCGCCCGCCGGCGTCCATGGTGCGTCCTCCCAGGCCTCCGCCCGGCCAGCGCCGCCGCCCTCAGCCCGCGCCGGAACCATAGAGACGCGCCGCCGCCTGGCGGCCAGAGAGACCGGAAGGGGCCGGGCCGGAAGCGGAGGGACCGGAAAGGGGGCGCCGGAAGGGAAGGGAAGCGGGATCCTCGCCCCCGGGCTCCGGAGCCCGCACTTTACGGGCCGCGCTGAGGCCCAGTTGGAGGCTGCCCTCCCTTTCCCTGCCCTGAACGCCGCCGCTCGGGCCAGACCTAAATATGCTCTCTGTCTGTCTCTCTCTCTCTCCTCTTCTACAGAGAAATAATCCTTCCGCATATTGCAACCTTGCTTATTATCCTTTGCCTTAGAGAACATAGATCCATAATCCCATTCGTCCGTGAGATCAAAAAGTTAAGCAGTTATGACGTCCTACATCCCCTAAGGAAACAACCCCATCAAATAAACTCTTTAGGGTAAACAAAGGCAGGTAACAGATGAAACAACATTTGGTGGGGTCACAAATAAGCTGATGGGGGAGGAGGACTGAAATGTCGTCAGTCAGAGACGCTGCAATTCTCTGGCTTTTTATCTAAGGAATGCTTAAGGCTTTTTTTTTTTTGCAAAGCAAATGAGGTTAAGTGGCTTGCCCAAGGCCACACAGCTAGGTAATTATAAAGTGTCTGAGACTGGATTTGAACCCAGGTCCTCCTGACTCCAGGGCCGGTGCTTTATCCATTGAGCCACCTAGCCGCCCTGCTTAAGGCTTTTAAGTAAATTTTTACATCCCTTTGGACAGGCTTTAATCAGTTAAAGTTAATATTAACCAAAAGTTGCGGGAAAAACAAAACTTTTTTTGAATCCCTCAAGAGGAATAAGATGTAAGAAGACTTAAAAATGAGGAGAGAAGTTAGGTTATGAAGAGCTTTGGGAATGTGTCTCCGGAGACTGTCTGACTGGGGTCTCCTTGAGAGTAGAGATTGTCCCCCGAGGGTGAACGCTGTATCCCCCACCAGTTTGGGAAGGCCCCTGAAGTCGGGAGCTTTATCATCTCCCACTCCTCCCTCAAAACTATGAAGATTTCACTGGATAGTTTTCCTTCATATTCAAGTTATCTTCCAAACTCTGACTTTATCTGAGTCTATAAAATGGTAGAGATTTCATCCTTTTCCTTCTTATTCAAGTTATCCTCCAAGTCTGACTTTATCTAAGTCTATAAAAGGGCGGAGATCCGACGAGATCCAATTTGTAAGCATTTTGGAAACTTTGGTTTAATTATTACTATTATTATAAGCATCATTATGATTGTCATCATCACCACCATTATCATTATTATTCTAGAAAGATGGATTGGAAGGGGAGCAGCAAATCAGAGAAAGATCACCTTCCCTGGCAATTAGATTCTTGGTGAATTTGTTTCCTGATACTTTGGAACACTAGGGGGCAGGAGCAGCACAGGGATGCTGAGAGCAGCCACACCTGGGAAAGATGTGGGTAAAGGTCTGAACAAGATGAGAGACTGGTCAGGAGAGAAAGGTCTCTGATGCCCACTTTGTTCCGTTCTCTCACACTTCTGATTTCTGATCGCTCTTTGGCCCGTTTTGCTATATGATCACCTCTTAGTGCTACAGAATCATAGGACAGTACATTCAAATGATGTAGAGAATTATGAATGTACCAGAAACAAAATCTGTAATCTTCTAATGCTGTTAAAATCTGGGAATCTTGGGGGGGAGGGGGCAGCTAGGTGGCACAGTGGATAGAGCACCGGCCCTTAGAGTCAGGAGTACTTGAGTTCAAATCCAGGCTCCGACATTTAATAATTACCTAGCTGTGTAGCCTTGGGCAAGCCACTTAACCCCGTTGCCTTGCAAAAAAAACTTTAAAAAAGAGGAGCATTTGAAATAGAAGAAACTAATGTGATACAAGTTCTGGTTCCTCTATCAAAAGAAAAGTGATCTGTAAAATCTGAGAATCTTGTGAAGCATGTGGAAAGGTCTTTGCTCTTAAGATGTTAACTTACTCCTATTGTTTCATTGTTTAATGTAAAGTTTATATCCTGTCTCCTCATTTCCAACCCCCAGTCTTCACCCACTAGGGGGGGGGAGGGAGTTCCCCTTTTGCCCTCAGTGCCCAGATAAGGGGCAAGGCTATAAAACCTGAGCTGGACCTAGACTAGGGACCAGCCTCTCTGGCAGTCAACTCTCTATCTTTATCCCTATCTCTCCTTATCTCCCTCTTGCCCTTTCTGTCTCAGTCTCCACCAAGCAACCTATCCTAGCCTTTTGTTATTCATTCTTAAATGCTTGTTGACCCTTCAGGAGGAAAAGTCTCTACCTTTTACTTTGCTATATTTCATAATTAAATCCTAATAAATTTTAATATCCCAGAGAGAGCATGCAAATTAATTCATCTTTCAGTGGCCCCCAAATTCCTATGCTTATCTGGTTACCCCAAATCCTATCAGCAATACAAAGACCATCTAATCCAATTCCCCTCATTTTACAGGTAAGGAAACTAAGGCTTGGAGAAGTTAAGTGTATTGCCTAAGATCCTAATAATGCCAGTGCTAAGATCCATTATGCTAATTTGCCTTTCTATCTAGGCTAACTCCCTCCTTTTAAAAAGGAGGTGACTAGGGAACAGAGAGAGTCTATGACTTGTCGAAATACACAAAATTGGACAGTACAAAACAAGAAATCAAACCCAAATTTCCGGATTGCTAATCAAGAACTTTATTATGTGCACATGGAAGAACTTTTGAAGGAAGAAGACAATAGAATCATTCAAATTGCCAGAAAATGAGTTTGTCCTGGTCTTGGAGTTAGGAAGCTTTGGTTCTCATCCCTCTGAACTTTCTTCATGATATCCAGGTGTGAATCCATAAGCCTTGAGTCTCTTGTACCAATTCTTGTTCCTGGGACAAATTTTCCTTCCCAGTTATCACTGTCTTCCTTGTGTCTGTCTTTGCACTGAAAAATCACTGTAGACAAAGATACAGGTTGAATTAATTTGGAACATTTTGTGAGATTCTTAATAAGATTTCTCAGCAACTGAATTTGGCTGAGTACATCATCTCTATGTCTTAATAGACAGACAGAGAGAGAGAGAGAGAGAGAGAAATAAATAAGTAGATGAATAGATAAATGGAAAAGAAAAAGAAAATGACCCTCAGCTCACATTAAAACACTCAGGTTAGCAAAATATTAAATATATATTCAGTACTTTATCTAACCTGTCAAAAATTTGCAAAAAACTCACAAGTCCAGATCACTCCTTCATTCTCCAGAACTCTGCCTTCTAAGGCCCTGTAAAATACTACCCTGGGTAGAGGCTACTATCTCCCACTAAGAAAAACTCTTGGTGCCCATTGATCCCTCAATCCAGGACTGATACTATCCACATCATTCATGGTGTTAATGAAGGGCAAAGTTGAGGCCAATTCCTCCATATCATAGCTCTGGTCCTTGACTGCTCCCAATTGTTATAGGAACTCTGTCCCTTAGTCCTCTTTATCGGGCTCTCATTCCCTGAAAGAGTCAGATACTTCCCCTTAGACATTATGAACAAAGTTTCCTTCAAGAAATTAAGTCTGAGTCTGGGTGGGGGCCATCACCTCTCTAGATTTTTTTTTCTTTTTCTCCTGTCACTGGTGGGGGGGGGGGCCCTCTTTTAAAGATTAAACCCAGGGATGTGGCTCAGATACAGGAACTAGTTCCAAATGATCAATCATCCTCAATATGAGAACAAGAAAAATAACCATAAAACAACTGTTTGTCATGTCACAGAGTCATTAGTCAGTCAACAATCATTTTGTAAGACCTATGATATGCCAAGCACTGACTCAGCATTGAGAATATAAATAAACATGAAAAGACAATTCTTGCCCTCAAGGAGCTTATATTCTAATGTCTATATAAATAGCCTACTTCCTTTTAGGACATAAAATGGAAAGACATCATGAAAGCCAGGGGAGAAAATTTCATCAATAAGGGAAACAAGAACTATTGGCAAGGGAAAATTCTATTTTTGTCTCAATTTGACCTTCACAAGAAAATCTCACAATTTACCTAATAATCCAAAGAGACAGGTCTTTTCCTATAGAATATCTGTTATATCTGCTATCTTCATACTCTGTGACAGACTGGGCAAGAGTACCAAAATGATATCACCCTATCAGGGACTAACTATGACTGATCAGACCAATATGAGTTTAGAAGGCTCTGCCACAGATTGGGTATAAGTAGTCCATATGAACATTTAGAGGGGAGATGTTTCTAAATGTGTGGACCTCACATTTCCTTTGAGCTATTGCAATTCTACTTTTGCTCATTGAGCACAGTGCCTTCTTTGATGTGAGCACACCATGTTGAGTGGTCCTGTGCCAGTGTCTTCCACAATCAAATTTTAAGGTTATTCAGAGTTGTTGGGAATGTCTTTACATCACTTCTTCTGAACTCCAAGGGAATGCTTGCCTTGTGTGAATTCTACTAAAAATAATCTTTTAGGCAAACATATGGTGGCATTTAACTATATGGCCAGTCCATCAGAGTTGTATTATTTGTAATGGACTAGCAGTTCAGTTGGAGAAAGGACCTCAGTGCTAGGTGAACTTCAGAATCTTCCCAAAACAATTCAAATGGAAGTGATGCAAGTTTCCTGGCATGGCACTGGTATATTGTTCAGATTTCAAAATCATACAATAATGAGATCAGCACAATGACTCTATATCTTCAGTTTAGTAGGTAGTCTCCCACACTTTCCTTTGGAGCCCCCCAGACACTGAGCTAACTCTGCCAATATGTGTGTGTCAAACTCATTATCAATTTATACATTCCTGGAAAGTATACTGCTAAGTGAACTTATCCATAGCATTCAAAATTTCCTGTAAACAATAGTTCCATATATGAATGGTATGGTGCTGGCTGGTGGAGAATTTCTGTTTTCTTGGTGTTAATTATCAAGTCAAAGTTAATACACATGACAGAGAATCATTCCATACTCTAAAGGACTTTGAGGTGGGTAAAAATGGTATGAATGATATTTTTGACTCAAAAATAAATTGAATTTTTTGTTTGTTTTTGTTTAGTTTTTTCTTTTTCTGTTTTTTTGCAAGGCAATGAGGTTAAGTGACCTGCCCAAGGTCACACAGCTAGGCAATTAAGTGTCTGAGGCCAAATTTGAACTCAGGTCCTGATTCCAGAGCTAGTGCTCTAGCCACTGTGCTGCATCTAAATTGTATTTAAGTGAGCCAGGTATGCTTGAAGTCATCAGTCTCTTCTAGAATCATCTAAGTCCAGGATCAAGACAATCAGCAATAACTCAGGATGAAGTGGATGACCTTGGTGTCTTCAATAGCAGATCAAACTCTAAACCCTCCATAGCATCTGCTTCAGCTGCCTTCATTACCTTTGGAACAAACGGTTTTCATCTACCCATTCACGGGGGTGTCCTCACATACTTGAAATAGATACCCCCAACTCACTGATGGGTTTGAGATCAGGCAGTTACCCTCAACCTGCTTAGGATGTCTGACAAAACAGTTTGCCAGGGTGTGGCTACTGTGTGTCCTATAGCTTTGTGGAGCCACAGATTGAGAGTTAAGTGATCAATTGGACACCAAAAGTGGAAAGCAGCCCCGAAAAGATCTCAGCAACCCTTACACCAGAGATACTAGTTTTCCCTGGACACCCCTCTATGGTTATTACTGATAAATGAAAAGTAACTGATGACTTCATTTCTTACACATACTTAAAATAGAGATTGAGGTTTTTCTGGTCTTTGCAATGAGAACATAATATGGTGATGTCACCAGGCAATGAATTACAAAATAAGAGTCGTAAAAATGTGTTGCTGAAGGGGGAAAGGATTAGATTCCTAGGTTAGCTCAGTTTCTATATGGAAACACCCCCCCCCCCCAAAAGCCCCTCAAGCTCAACTGGCACCAAGATCACCATGGCCCAGTCTCCCAGGTCTTGTGAAGGCAAAGAACAGAGGACAAAAACCAGAGCCATTTCACAAAGGTGGGGTAAAAGAGAGGGAGTAGGGGAAGAAGAGTCCTTCCCTTCTCATGTATTCAGTTCACACTGGGCAGAAGAGTTGCCAAAAATAGCTGATGGAAAAGAGAAATACTAAAAAAAGGTTTCAAACAGCTCAGTTGTTCCAGTTTTCAAGACCCAGGCAGCCAACCCCCCCTTGTTGGAAGAGATGAAAAGACCTCCATTTAAACAATATGTTTCTTCTCCAAAGGGGATACCCCTCAAGAACATCTCCCTTAACAGAAGTGGGTACACCTAGACTGGCTCAGATTATACTTTAGATACACTATTTCATATCTTAAAGTAAATGTATTTGCTTTTGTATCTATGTATCTCTTACATGATCTCCAAAAAGAAAAGAAAAAGAGAATATTTGTACTAAATAGGAGCTCAGGCACAGAGCTAAACAGAGATACTTATTACTTCAAAGTATCACACTGAACCTGGAGCAGCATAGGGTACTACATATAAGATAATTGAAGAGAACAAATAATTGCCATTGTCACCTAGTCAGAAACATCTAGAAAACAGTCTTGGAGAAATTCAGTTTAGATCAAAGACCCTTGGTGTCAAACTCAAAAATGCATCACTAAACCATACATAAAGACCCTTCCTGGCGGCATATTGACATAGAAAACCTCACAATAACATTATCCTATATTCATTTATTTTGGTAAACATTTTCCAATTTCATTTTAATCTTTCAGTTGGAGCCCATAAGCTGCACATTTGACACCTCTGCCAAACAAAACCCTAAATGAATGTGTGTTCCAGATATAAAAGATCATATCATTGTTATTTTTTCTTCTTTGTTCTCAAGAGGATCAATGATATCACAAGGATGATGTCTTGATGGGAGTGTGAATTGGATAGGAATGGGGAAAAGCTATATAAAAATGTCAACCTCACTCCTCCAGAGTCACTAAAGTCTGGTGGCAAGACAAAGGTTGAGACAACTAACCAAGCATATCATTAAGAAAAATTAGAGGAGTTAAGAAGGAAACAACTTTCACAACTATGAAGAGAGAAAGAGTTCTTGACCAAACATGGGTTAGAGAGGATAATGGGAGATAAAACAAGCAATTTTGATTACATAAAATTGAAATGCTTCTGCACAAACAAAATAAATGCAGTTAAAATTAGAAGAGAAAGTTTACTAGGGGGAAATCTTTTCATCATTTATCTGATAAAGATCTAACAGCTTATAGATACATATGTAATGTATATGCACATATATATGGGTATATGTATTTATGGAATTTATTCATAAGAGCCAGAAATATTCTGAATAAGTGATCAAAGGATATGAATAGACAGGTCTTAAAGGATGATTCCAAGTTGAGCCATATTAAAAATATTCCAAAGCACTAATAATACAGGACAGACAAGTTAAAAGAATTTTTCAGACAAGCAAAGATAATCAAAAATAAAATGCTAATTGTGGGAGGGAATGTGGAAGGGCAGTAGTGCTGATGAGATATTGATGGTAAAACTGGTCTAGCTATTTTATAAAAAGTAATTCAGAACTAACCTCAAAATAAGTCACTAAACTGTGTATAGCCTTTAAATTATCTATATCACTGCTAGGTTTAAACCTCAAAAAGATCAAATAAAAAGGATAAAGATACATTTGTGCAAAAATATAGCAGCATTGTTAGTTGAAACAAAAAACTAGGAACTAAAGAAGTATCTGTCAACTGGGAAATGGTGGAACAAAATATGATACATGGCCATAATAAGAATATTACTGTGCTATAAACAATAATAAAAATGATGATTTCAGAGAAATTTGGGGATATTTATATGAATTGATACAGATCAAAGCACAACAAAGAGAATAATTTAAATAATAATTACCCATAGTATAAAGAAAAAAAACTGTGAAAAGTTAAAGAAATCTTATCAATACAATGAATTACTCCAGCCAGAAGACCAATAATGAAACCTGTTACCCTACCTCCTAACAGAGGTAATGAAAAAAATATGTATTTTCAAACATGAACAAATGTATGGATGTTTTGCTTGACTATGTTTATTTGTCTTCCCTTTTTTTAAAATTTAAGGTTCATTTTGGGAAGGGTGGATCTAATGACAATAATGACCAAAAAAAAAAAGGAAAGGAAAAAGGAGGATCATTGAAGTATTTTTAAAATGCACACAAGGAAATTTGGAAGTAGACAACCAAGACAGCTTTGAAAATTAGTGGTTGGAGGGGGTAACTAGGTGGTGCAGCAGATAGAGCACAGACCCTGGAGTCAGGAGGACCTGAGTTCAAATGTGACCTCAGACACTTAATAATTACTTGACTGTGTGACTTGGGGAAGTCACTTAACCCCATTGCCTTGCAAAAATCAAGAAAAAAAGAGAAACATTTTACCAGTTAGCTTCTCTAATAAAGGCTTTATTTCTCAAATATATTGGGAACTGAGTCAAAGGTATAAAAATAGGAACTATTTCCCATTTGATAAATGGTCAAAGGATATGGACTAGATAATTTTCAGAAGAAGAAATCCAAACTATCATTAGTCAGGTGAAAAAAATCCTCTAAATCACTATTGATTAGAGAAATGCAAATTAAAGTAACTTCAAGTTACCAACCCACACCTATCAGTTTGGCTAACATAACAGAAAAGTAAATTGAAAATTGCTGGAGGCACACTAATGCACTGTTGATGGGAGTTGTGAACTGATTCAACCATTCTGGAGAATAATTTGGAACTATGCCCAAAGTTATAAAACTATGTATATCTTTTGACTCAGCAATGCCATTCCTAAATCATATCCCAAAGAGTTCAAATAAAAAGGAAAAAGATCTCAATGCACAAAATTATTTATACTAGCTATTTTTGCAGTGTTAAAGAATTAGAAATTTAGCCCATCAACTGAAAAATGACTGCTCAAGTTGTGGAGTATGATTGTGATGGAATATTGATCTACTGTAAGAAATGATGATCCCAAAGGTTTCAAGAAAGAACTAGGGAGATGTATATTAACTGACAAAAAGTAAAGAGTACAGAACAAGAAAAGCATTATATATTGTAATAATAATCAACTGGGAAAAACCTAGCTATTCTAATAAATACAATGATCCAAGACAATTCCAAAGGACTCATGATGAAAAGGGTATTTACCACAAGAGAAAACTGATGAACATTGATTGCAGATTGAAGTATATTTTTTTCACTTACTTTGCTTTTCTTGCTTTGTTGTTGTTGTTTTGTAACATGGTTAATATAGAAATATATTTTGCATGACTACATGTATATACATACTTGACATCATATTGCTTGCCTCCTCAATGGAGTGGGGAAGGGACTGGAGGGAGAGAATTTGGAAGTCAGAATTTTTTTTAAAAAAGATCAGTGTTGCTCTTTCTGCCATCTTGCAGCGCCGCCACCATGAATGTCCTGGCAGATGCTCTCAAAAGCATCAACAATGCAGAAAAGCGAGGAAAACACCAGGTTCTCATTAAGCCTTGCTCTAAAGTAATTGTCCGGTTCTTAACTGTGATGATGAAGCATGGTTACATTGGTGAATTTGAGATCATTGATGATCATAGAGCAGGAAAAATTGTTGTGAACCTCACGGGCAGATTAAACAAGTATGGTGTAATCAGCCCCAGATTTGATGTTCAATTGAAAGATCTGGAAAAATGGCAGAATAATCTGCTACCATCCCGTCAGTTTGGGTTCATTGTGCTTACAACCTCAGCTGGCATCATGGACCATGAGGAAGCAAGACAAAAACACACAAGAGGATAAATCCTGGAATTCTTTTTCTAAGAGTGTAAAACATATATACAAATAAAATGCTCCAGTGGACTGGTGCTTCCAGTCAGTGGTTTTGAACCTTGAAAAAAGTTTTAATAGCATCGTGCTGAAGCTCATATTTTTGGTTCTCATAGGTATATGATGCTAAGTTCTAAAGGTCTCATTCTGATATTTTGGGTTATGATTAGCCTGACTGTTGGATTTTATATGATTGGATTTGTGTTGAGTTGCTTGACATTGGTCCAAAATATCAGAACCTGAAATGAACGAAGGCGTACTTGCAGAACAGACTTTTCCACTGAGGCATGGAAAGAAGACCATCAATTATGAATGTTGGTTTAATAAGCCCATTGCATACTATTTGGGTTTATAAGAGTTGAGTAGGTATCTCAGGGAATACAGTATTCTTCCCTCATTATAACTCACATTTCGTTTTGAAGCCATTAAAGTTATCCTGGAAGACAAGAAAAAAAAAGGTAAGTGTTTAAAAATATTCACGTACAACTTTTACCAGACTGCTTGCTGCTGAGGGGAGGAAGGAAGGAAAGGAGAGTGAAAGAAAAATGTGTAACATAAATTTGCAAATTGATGAATGTTGAAAAACCAAAAAAAAAAAAAAAGAATAAGGGTTTAAAGTATATTTTTAAAAGAAAATTATCTGTCAAATCTATTTTATATCCAAGATTAAAAGTCAATTGTATAAATCAAATAATCCTCACCTAAAGGAATGAGATCACTCTATCTATACTGTGAGATATCAGTATAATGTCTTATTGCTACTCAAGGGGAGGTATGGGTTATTTGATTGAAGAAGAGTACCTCTCTTTTTGCCACTTAGATGCTATCTTGTAACATAAAATATTTCCAGATTCACCCTCAAATGTAATACTCATCCTTCTAAACTATCTTGTATTTTAATATTATTTATGTGCACTTATTAATTTTGTATTTATGCTATATACATATTTGCATATATTCATATGTATTTGTCTCCCCCATTAATGGGCAGACAGAAGAAGTTAAAGGGTTTGTCTAGGATCCCTCAGCTTGCATATAAGGTTAAATTTGAACTTCGGTCCATAGTGGGTAGGGATTGTTTTATTCTTTATATCTGTATCCCAAGTACCTACCTTTGTACTTGGATCCCATGTCCTTGAACATAGTAGGAGCTTAATAAATGCTTGTCGACTGATTAATTTATTAATCTGGAAAACTAATGGAAAACATGTAGAGGAAAACTGTGCTCAGTAAGAATGAGTGAGTAGGATACCAACTGGAGGACTCAACTCCACAAGATTCATGCACCCACAATAGAAAAAAAAATCATTTCTTCATCTTCTTGGAAAAACACCCAATACATTAAAGAACCTAAGCCACACTTAACTTTAACTATATGTGCTCAGCCTTGAATGACTGATAAAATCCAGGTTCTCCAGGAATGTCTGTTGTAGTCACAGTAACCCACTCTCACAACAACAAAACCAGTCACTGTAGAAAACACAGTGTCAGAGTCCAAAGTAAGCAGATGCTTAATATCCCTAGCATTATCTAAATTCAACAAATATACATTAAACATTGAAATAACCACCACTGAACCCAGATGAACTCTAAATTTCCTTCTGGATCTAATGCTCTACATACAAAGAACTACAGTAACCCCTAGGGGGAGACAAGGATGACTAGAACAACATCACTATTCACAATTAAATTGGAAAAGTTAAATACTAACACAGGATATGTCTGTGTGCCAAGTGAGTTGAACAGGCCAAATGCTATAGGAATTCTGATAAGGGAGAAAAGAGTTTTAGTTGGCATATCCAGGGAAGACTTTATGGAAGAGGTAGGGTTTTTGGGTAGAATTTGCATAGGCAGAGGGTTGGCAGGGAGGGTAACCATAGACTATCAAGTCCCAAAAGATTCATAAGGATCATTGAGTGTAAGCTCCCATCCACTACTAGAATTCTTCCTTCAACATCCCTGACAAGCAGTCATTTAACCCCTACTTGACTTGAAGGGAGCACCCTTCACAAAACAGCCTAAACACCTGTTGGGCAAATCTTTTGTTAGGAATTTCTTCCATGGGGCAGCTAGGTGGCTCAGTGGATACAGCACCAGCCCTGGAGTCAGGAGGACCTGAATTCAAATCTGACCTCAGACATTTAATAATTACCTAGCTGTGTGGCCTTGGGCAAGCCACTTAACCCTATTGCCTAGCAAAAACTAAAAAAAAAAATTTCTTCCAACATTGTACACAGTTACAGCAATATTTTATCATGATCTGTGAATGACTTATCTATTCTCAGCAAAATAACAATTCAAGACAATTCTGTAGGACTTATGATGAAAGTGCTGTCTATCTGGAGAGAAAGAACTGACAGAAAACCTGACTGTAGATCAAAGACACATTTTCTTTATTTTTCTTAAATGTTTTTGGTCTGTATTTTCTTTCATGCCATAGCTTACATGGAAATGTGATCTGCATATCAAATAGTTTTTCTTCTCAGGGAGGGGACATAGGAGTGAGAGGATTTGGAACTCAAATTTTGAAGATAAGAATGCTAAACTTGTTTTACATGTAATTGGAAAAATAAAACATTAAATAATGAATATAAAAAAAGAAATAGCTTCTTTATGTAAGCTAATCATGGAAAAATCATTTTTATCAATATGATGAATAAATTTTTTTACCTCACAGAGTATGGATATGCCCAATGGTACTTTAGTAAGAACTAAAAAATAACTGCTTATTTTCAGTGACTTGCACTGCCCTCGGGATGATTTGATTGTCTGGCATTCTTGGGAAGATAAACCTTAATGGGAAGAGTCATCCTTTTAAATTGGCCTATAAAGGTGAGCCAACAGACCAGCTCAGTTCTTTTTTTTTGCCTGTTAGCAAAACAAACTTGAATAGGAGAGGCAGGTTTGCCTGGATCATATTTTAAGAGAAAGCAGCGACATCTGTCCAGTGATATAGCATGAAGAGTTCCTGAAGAAGCACATGGCAGGAGTTGGAAATTCATGGAAAATGTTCCTGAAAGGAAACTTCCTATGTAGAAAAGTGGAAAATTTAATTTCCCAATCAGCAAAATCACAGAATCCAGCCTTCTGTCCTCATGCTTCATTTTGAGTAGCAGTGAAACTTGACTCCCCCCAGAGACATACACTGTCTTAGCCTCCATATTCTATCTAAAGAAAGTAAACTATGGGGGGAGGCTAGGTGGCGAAGTGGATAGAGCATTGCCCCTGGAGTCAGGAGTACCTGAGTTCAAATCCAACCTCAGACACTTAATAATTACCTAGCTGTGTGGCCTTGGGCAAGTCACTTAACCCCATTGCCTTGAAAAATCTAAAAAACAAAAACAAACAAAAGAAAGTAAACTATGTACCCACAGATGGGACAGAGTATATGGAACTCATCTACACTTGGTGATCACTTACCATAGCTGGAATGGGGCTAAGCTGACCAGTTCCCAAGGAATTTAAAAACCAGGTGAAGGAATTGGGGGGGCAATTAATTTAGCTTGGAGAAGAGAAGACTCAGGGGATAGGGATAAGAGCCATGATAGCTGTCTTCATGTATTTGAAAAGCCATCAGCTAGAAGAGGGATGAGATTTTTTTTCATCTTGGATGAGCAAAAAGAGCACAATCAAGAGATAAAGGTCAAGTGTTAAAATCTCAGACTGAGCTGAGGCTGTTAAGAAAAATCAAGGAATACAAAAAGAGCTAGTGGTTGTTTATTTCCTCTAGCTACCTTGAGGAGAAAAGAGATAAGAGTTCTGCCTGAGATAGATAGTATGAGTAAAATTGACAGTAGAGAGGACAGAGCTCCTGGTTGAGTAATGTCCTTTTATTTTCTCTGCCATAGAGAATAACTTTTAGACTGGAAGGGACAGAACCAAAATGGCAAATATGGAATTGGAAGCTGGTAAAGAAGGTACATCTGGTTGATCCTGAAGAGTTGTGATCACAATCCCATTTCTGGTACTGAAATAACTGCTGAGACACCTTCAATGATAACTGACAGAACAAAAAAAGTGTGTGAAGGAAGAAAGAATTGCAGAGACTGGAGAAAGTCAAAAGTCATCCCAGTTTTCAAAAAAGACCAGTGACCTTGATTGCTAATATACTATTATCATTTTTTTTTAGGATTTTTGTAAGGCAAATGGGGTTAAAGTGGCTTGCCCAAGGCCACACAGCTAGGTAATTATTAAGTGTCTGAGGCTGGATTTGAACTCAGGTACTCCTGACTCCAGGGGTGATACTCTATCCACTGTGCCACCTAGCCACACCATGCTAATATATTATTGAGGAGATTGGTTAATGTAGGAATATGCTCCAGACCCAGTCTCCCAGAGGGAGGCTTTCTAGACCTCCCCCCATAAAGTTTCTAGGAATTTCTAGGACACTTTGATGGTTCTCTTTTCTAATGCCATTACCCCTCATTCTCAATTATGTCTCTCTTCCTTCCCTGCTGTTGAGTACCAGCAACTGATGCTTCAATTCCACTTAATCACAACAAAAATTAGCTTTTAGAAGAGATGACAGACAAACATTTCCCATCAAGAACTCAAAGGCACACTGTGCCTTATACCACCTCGGTCTTTGGGGAGATTGGATTTACTTTTAATTTCTACATAACATTGGTGCCACCAACATCTACTTTCAGATGAGCCATGACAGCAAGGTGTGTTCTCATCACAACTGTTGCTAGGTTAAATCCTAAAATTCACTCCTGAAGGTTACTCCTTGGTGCTCAAAGAAATGAAGATGAGTGGGCTGCAAAACCCAAATATTGGAACACTAGGATATATAGAAACCTGGCCCTCCAGAGACTTACTTTCCTGACCTTTCCAATTCCTTCACATAAAATATGCAAAGGCCAAGAATGAAGGTCTATTTCACCAACCAACAGTTCTTTTCAGAGAGTAGAGAATGACCAAGAATGACTATGACATTTTTAAGGTATTCTCAGTTTCAGCTATATAGACAATAGAAAAGCCTCCTCCTAGTAATATGGTTAATGGACTGGAACCAGTTACAAAATGTCTACACATGCTCAGATTTCCACAAGACATTATCGTCACCCAGCACCAAGACTCTCAAAGAAAAACGTTGCCTGGCCTCATCCATACAAGAAGATGTTATTAAAGGAGCTCTGCTCATGTGGCAGTAACCATTTTATTACTAATAAAAGGAAGTGATAATGAAGAAAATCCAGTATAGCTTTATTAAGCACAGGCAATGTCCCAAACATGGCGATAGCTTATGAAACACACTTCCTTCCTCAAAGAAAGGGAAAATACAGTTGCAGTATGTTGTACAGACTGTCAGACACAATGCTGGTGTCAGTTTTGCTTACTGTTTTTCATTATCACAAGGGAGGGTGGGAGGGAGGATGTTGGGAAATGATTGTAACATTAAAAAACAAATGCATCAAGACTTATTTAAAAGTAAAAATGGTGATAGTGCAAATGTCTACAGTTTTCCATTTTCCATTTTTTAGCTGTTCTGGATTTATATTAATTTAGATTTTTCTGGAACCCATCAATGATCTGACTGCACAGACAACTGATTTCCAAATTACTTCCGTCTTGTTAAAAGATGTTTAATATTTATTAAGGTACTGTATCCTCAATTTGTCCATTGACAGGGAAATCACTAAACAAAATGTAAACATTAATGCCATAGAATCCTATTGGAACATTGTCTTGGCATTGCGAAGGAGATCAGGATGCTGAAGATAAATGCCTGCTGGTTGGACAGAAATCATATCAGCTTTTCTTTCTTCAATCCCCTGGGAAGTTGTCTTAATCTTGTGACTGACAGGGCTAGATTTCAACAAGCTATTGCTCTCTTCCCGAGGGATTATGGGTGGCAGACACCATGTCTGCAAAAAAAAAAAAAATGCCGACACAAAATAATTGCACAAAGTGGGAAAGGAGAAGAGAGAGACAAGCTCCATGAAAAAACAGCAGTTAGAGATGCTGAGATGGAAGATCACAGCACCAAGCCATGAAGGGAAGCAGTGCCAACCTTGAAATCCTTGGTACTAGACTCCAAGTCTGAGACTATATTAGCAGATTTTGTATGAGGCATGTTGGGATAGAGACTATGCCACCGAAACACCTCTGGATCACAAGACCCAAGGCAGGGAGCTTTCCATTTACCTACCCACTTTCTTCCCTTTCTCTCCACAGGAGCCTGTTTCTCAAATTTGCCTCTGTTTCTTAATAGTTTATTTGCTTTTTCTGCTTACTTTGCTTTTTAAGCTGATTTTTTAGGAAAATAATGGTTAACTATTCCTTTATTATTTCATTTAGTCAAGTATCTGAGATTCAATGAGGGTGTGCCTAAAAAGGAAATGGGAGAGCCACACTATTGAATTATTTCAAACAAATGGTTCCCCTGGCTAGGAGTTTAGAGCTGAAGAGAAAGGGGGAGAAAAAGAGAAGACATCATGCTGCAAAGATGATGCTAGGTGATTTGAGAAAGAGAGAGGAAGGGAGGGAGAGAGGGAGGGGGAGGGGGAGAGAGAGATAGTGAGAGAGACAGAGAGACAGAGAGAGAGAGAGAGGAAGAGAAAGACAGAGAGAGAGACAGACAGAGACAGAGACAGAGACAGAGAGGAGAGAGAGAGAGAAAGAGAGAACTGAGATTTACTGATTTATTTTTTCAATTTCTCTAAGCAAAAGGAACATTATGCCAGCTCTTTCTCTAGACAATCAGAAATCTGGCTGAGAGAGTTTTGAGTACTTGGGCTAATATTGGAGTTAGGGCTCTCATTAAATTTCATTCCCTATTCCCCCAGGTATGATTCAAAAGGAAAACTGTTCCCAGAAGGGAAGGGGCAAGGGATTAGCCAGGGAAGATAAGCCCTCTCCAAAATAAGAACAAGTAAGAATGACCCTGTTCATCCAAAAGGTCTAATGACCAACTACCACATGCTGGCTAGTTTGTTGCTGCTGTTCAGTTATGTCTGAGTCTTTGTGTCCCCATTTGGGGTTTTCTTGGCAAAAAAAAAATGCTAGATTTGCCATTCCTTCTCCAGTTTGTTTTACAGATGAAGAAACTGAGGCAAATAGAGTTAAGTGATTTGCTCAGAGTCACTAAAAGTGCTAGTTGCTAGACTATCACTTAAAATTCATAACTTCAAGCAACAGTTTGAAATGGAGATTCCTTTTTGAAATAATTAAAAGTGAAAAAGGTAGAAATAGATCAAAATATACTCTAACCATGACCATACAGGGAAAGAAATAGCTAGAATTTATATAAAGCTTTAAAGTTTGTAAAGCATGCTGCAAATTTTATTTTATTTGATTCTCACAGCAACCTTAAGAGGTAAATTCTATTATTAATTCCATTTTACAGATGAGGAACTGAGGCAGGCAGAGGTTAAGTGACTTGCCCAGAGTCACACAGCAAGTAATTATCTGAGACAAGATTCAAATTCTGGTCTACTATCTAATTTCCAAGTCCAATACTTTACTACCTAGAAACTACCTAGAAAAAAAGTGAATCAATCAATCAAAAAGTATTTCTTAAGCACCTACCATGTGTCTAAATTTATGTTGGACACTAGGAATGCAAGCAAATGAATGAGAATGAGTAGATCAAGAATCCTGATGGAGACTGAGAGAGACTGTAGGTTTGGCTGTTATGACATTTTGTGTATTTAAATAGAAATTGTTGCACAATGCTTAATTGGTTGTAATTCTGTCTATTAATAAAATTATGATTAATGATTTTAGAAAGTGCAGGTCAACTAACCTCATTTCCTTTTTAGACAGGGTTACCTTAAGAAGACTGGCTATAGGGGCAGCTAGGTGGCACAGTGGATAGAGCACCAGACCTAGAGTCAGGAGGACCTGAGTTCAAATTTGACCTCAGACACTTAATAATTACCTAGCTGTGTGGCCTTGGGCAAGTCACTTAACCCCATTGCCTTGCAAAAAAAAAGAATACTGACTATATCATAGACCCAGACTTTAGCAGATGATTTGGTTTAGCCAAATGTCTCAGGCTATCTTGAGGACAGGGATGGGCTAAAAGACAGATGGACAGATGAAGAACCAACTATAGACTAAGCCTTGTTCCAGCTCTGGATCCAACAATATAAGAAAGCAAGACAGTCTCTGACCTCAAGGAGATTATATTCTAATGGGGGGATGACAACATATAAAAAGGGTCTGAAAGGAAAGCATCCTGGGGTAGAGGTAGCAGGGGCTACTTAGAAAGTCTAGTTCTAGATGAGAAAAGTCTACAGCTAAAATTGTATAAGTCAAGGCCAAAACAAAGTCCTCCCTTTGAGGGGGAGGGAGATAGATCATTGTCATGGCCAGAGTAGAAGCAGTATGGCCTGGTGATAGCCAGGATGGGACAGCTAGATGGCAGGATAGAACACCTATCCTGGAGTCAGCAGGACTTGAATTCAAATTTGACCTCAGAAACTTGATACTTAAAAGCTATATGATCTTGGGCAAGTCACTTAACCCTGATTGATTGCCTCACATCCAGTGCCATCTCCAGTCATCCTCATTTATATCTGGTCACTAGACCCAAATGGCTCTGAAGAAGAAAGTAAGGCTGGTAACTTAGCACAGCAGCCCCGCTCTCAAATTCAATTCACATGCTTGTTATGGCATCACCTTCCTGATGTCATGGCCTTCTTCAAGAATGAAAAACAAACATCATCATCATCACAATTATGTTGATTCTGAGCTGACTGAACAATCAGACTCCAAGAGGAGTCACTCATAGTCTATAGTCCCTGGTAAAATGAACCAAGGCTCTGGCTTTGGCTATGTGCTTTTGAACATTTTTAACAGTGACGTGAATAATGACATAGATGGTCCATTTATGCAATTTGCAGATGACAGTTAACACAATGGATATGAGAGGTAGGATCCAAATAGGTCACAACAGGCTAGAACATTGCACCAAATTAAATAAGATGAAATTTAATAAAGACAAATGTAGTATTCCTATGGAATTTGTTGGGTTGTTTTGCTTTTTTTAAAAAAATAAAAACAACAGGGGCGGCTAGGTGGCATAGTGGATAAAGCACTGGCCCTGGAGTCAGGAGTACCTGGGTTCAAATCTGACCTCAGACACTTAATAATTACCTAGCTGTGTGGCCTTGGGCAAGCCACTTAACCCCATTTGCCTTGCAAAAACCTTAAAAAAAAAACCACATAAATATAACAGAGGATACATTTGGCTAGACAACAAATTTGTTCAGGAATTTTAGTGGACTTGAAGTTCAATAGGGATCAGTGAATATGATATAAAGGCCAAGAATGCAAAGTTATGATAACAGTGCCATGGCACCCACCCTTGTCACATCATATCTTGAGAATCACATTCAATTCAAATAACTTTTTATATTGACTTTTTCCTTTTGCTTTTAAGTCACCTACATTTTCTAATACATATCTTTCCTCAAAAACCATCCTTTATAACTTTGCATAGTAGTATGCTCCCTACTTCACCTCTACTCTCAACTACTTCAACTTCAAATAATACTAGCATGGGTTACTAAGTTGGGTCTTCAGAAGGCTGGTGATTACTTCTTCCCTTAGAATTCTAGAAATAATCTTGAAGATTACTAGAAGTTTTCTAACACTACCAATCATGAAACCTAACCTGGTGTGCCCCTCATTCATTACAAGCCAGAGAGCTTATTAGCTCTTTTCTGAAGGCCCCCTTAAACCAATGAAATAATAGGTTCAATCTCAATTAGCATCCTCTAAAAAATGTTCAAGATGATGAGCAGACAAGAAGTCATTATGCAATAAAAATATATGAAAGAATTAAGAATGTTTAACCTGAAGAAAAGAAAATCTAAAAGGGACCGTGAATACTGTCTTCAGAGATTTGAAAGGCTATTAGAAGATGATGACAGTTGAACACTATTGTTCTATTAGAAACCAGTAGGGACGGGAATTCAGGGAAGCCTGGAGGGATTTGTATGAACTGATGCTGAGTGAGATGAGCAGAACCAGAAAAACACTGTACACCCTAACAGCAACATGGGGGTGATGATTAACCTTGATGGACTTGCTCATTCCATCAGTGCAATAATCAGGGACAGTTTGGGACTGTCTGCAATGGAGAATACCATCTGTATCCAGAGAAAGAACTGTGGAGTTTGAACAAAGTCCAAGGACTGTTACCTTTAATTTAGGGGGGGGAAACTGATATCTTATTGTCTGATCTTGCTATCTCTTTCACTTTATTTTTCTTCCTTAAGGATATGATTTCTCTCTCATCACATTCAATTTGGATCAATGTATACCATAGAAACAATGTAAAGACTGGTAAATTGCCTTCTGTGGGGGTGGGGTGAGGAAGGTAAGATTAGGAGAAAAATTGTAAAACTCAAAATAAATAAAATCTTTTAAAAATAAAAGATAATGATGACAGAATTTAAAGCTAGCAGGGACCTAAATCATCCAACCCAACCATGTCATTATTTAGATGAAAAGGCTGAGAAAACCACCTGTAAGACCTTGGACAAGTGACTTATTATTTCTGGGTCTTGGTTTCCTGGTATATAAAATGAGGAGAATGGAATAGATGATAGCTGAGGTCTCTTGCAGAGGTCTCTTGCAGATTTAAGTATATGATCCCATATAAGACTTAGAGGAGGGGCACTGACTTAGCCAAGGTCATAAAGCTAATGAATGATATGAAAAGAGGATGAGACAACTTACCAGAACTAAGATCAGTGTTTGGAAGTCAAAGAAAAGCAAAAATCAGTTCAATATAAAGAAAACCCTCCTAACAATGAGGACAGTCTGAGCCTGGGATGACATGCCTCATTATGTAATGATGGCTGTCTTCCCAGAGGCATTCAAGTAGAAGTTACAGGATCATTATTCAGGGATTCATGCTTTATAGATGAACTCTGAGATTCTTTTCCACCCTGGGACCCGATGAGGTCTCTGAATTCAACATTTAAACATCTTTGGGACAAGCCTCTTTAATCCAAGCCAGAGATGGCTCTAGCTAACACAAGAACCAGCCTGAGCTCAGAGAGAATGAAGTCACTCATCTCTTGCCCTGGGACACTGGCAAGCTACAGCACCATTCTAATGAGCAGAGGTAGCATGCAGAATGTGAGACCTTTATTATGACCACTGTTCCAACAGGTTGAATTCAGGGCTCTTCCCAGAGTTCCCCTTGCACTGAACAGGGACCAAAACAGCCACACTGGACTTTGGCCTCATCAACCGTCCTCTGGAGGATTGTCCTCAGGTCTAGGAGACTCAACCTAAGGAGGCATGACAAATTCATCTTTTGCTTCTGGTCTTCAGATAATTCATGTTCTTTGACTCCCCTCAAGATGATATCAAGTTAAAAAAAAAGAAGATATCAAGTTGGGGTTGGAAGGGAGGGTGGAGGGAAATTTTGTAACTTGGAAATATGCATGTACAAATGGATGAAAATAAAAAAATTTTTAAATTTAAAAAAAAAAAAAGAAGATATAAAGTTCCTTAAGGTGAGAAAAAAAATTCAAATATGCCTTCCATATCATAGCCTCTCAATGAGGGACAGCCACAGTGTCATAAATAGAGCCCTGCTTTGCAGTTATTATCTCATTTGATCTTCACAACAACCCTGGGAAGTGGGTGTGATTATTATCCTACAGGTGAGGAAACTGAGGCAGGCAGAGATTAAATGACTTCCCCAGGAACCCTAGTAACAGTCTGAGGCAGGATTTAAAGAAAAGTCCTCATGATTACCAGCCCAATACTCTATGCACTGTGCCTCTTAGCTGTCCAAGAGAATTACAAGCTGAAGAGCTACAAGAAGTCTGTGACCAAGATGGTCAGAGAATTGAAATCTGTATCTTATGAGGATAGCATGAAGGACCCAGGAGTAGTTAATGTAGTTTGAAGAAGAGAAGACTTAGGGGGAAAGGACTTTGAGCTTAAAGGGTCTTGGGAACAGCAGTGTCCCCAGCTCTAGCCGATCTGTTTCCTGTTTGCCACCAGCACCACCACCCCTCCCCACCATCACCTCACCACTGTACCCAAAGGGAAACAACCAAGGACCATGAACATAAAGCCTTGGGAAGAACAAAGCTTCTAGTCCAGCACCCTCACTCATCATCCTCTGTATAAATGCACCTTGTGAACTTCTCCTGTAGGTATTACAGTCACAAATACTGAATCTGCAGAAAAGAAAGTTCTCATGACCAAAGTCTTTGGTGTTGTCACATTGTTCAACAGTAGAAAATGAGATGCTTTATCAGTGGAAATAATATTAAAGAAGATGCATCACCATCTGCTTTGCTGCTCATGGGAGCTTTCCATTTGGGCTGCCACTGAAATGTTATTTCTCCTGCCCCTGCCCCCAAAGAATGTTAGTTCCTAGAGAAGAGACATTTTTTAAATTTGTATCCTCACCTTATCACAGGGCTTAGCATAATTGCTTTATTCACTCATCCAAAGAACCCTCACGAAGTATTTGAAGGCTTATCCACTAGAGAAGGAATTAAACTTGATCAGCATGACCTGGGGGTCATGGGTTACTTTCAATAGGTAAAAGTCATGGTGAGGTCAACTGAGGCTTGATGCCAGGAAAAACTTCCCAGAAATCAGAGTTTTTCCAAAGTGAAATGGAACACCATGGTAGGTTATAGGTTTCACCTCACTAGAGGGTTTCCATCAAGGACTGGATGACCTCTTGACTGTCAGGGATATTAATGAGGGAATTCTTGATCAGATACAGGTTGTGCTAGAAGGTCTCTGAAATGCCTCTAGCTCTGGGAGCCCATGAAACATGAAGTAGCCACCTAACCATGATAGGCACAAACAATTTAGGAACAAAAGAACTGTAGATAAAAGATGTTGACATCATTTTCCACGGACTAGAAACCCTAGGGAAGACTCATAGAGGAAGAGGGCCTTGACTTGGACCCTATAGGATCCAAGAAGTAAAATAGAGGAAAGGAAAATTGAGAGAGTTTTCCAAGTGGAGAGAACATGACAGTGAACTTTTGGGTAAAGTGAGGAAGACAGTCTATCAAACCTTGAGAGTTTATATTAGACAATAACAGATAAGACTGAAGAATTAGGTATGGTCTGATTGTGTAGGACCTTGAATACCAGGATAAAGAGCAAACTGGGAAGTATGTGAAACTTTATGAATGGGATGTAGAAAGTAAGTGATGAGAGAAGAATAAGCCAAAGAAATCAAAGTTTAAGAAAATTTTCCTGGCAACATTTGCAAAATGGATAAGAAGGACAGAGCTGAAGGCAGGAAATCTATTTAGGAGGCTATGGCAGTAATTCAGATGTGAGATGATAAAAGAGTTGGACTGGAAGAAAAGACAAGCATTTATATAGGCCTACTATGTTTAAGAAGGCTAAGCACTTTTAGTGAAAATGGGAAGATGGAAGAAGATGGAAAAATGATTTAAGGAGCCTTTGAAGGAAAATCAGAAGACTTGGGTTCCAATTATGGTTCTACCACTTCATTACCTTGGTTTCTTATGGGTCTTCATCTATAAAATGAAATGACTGAATGAGATAATTTCTAAAGTCTCTTCCAACTCTGACACAGTATCCAAAAATATTCTCACAACATAAAAAGTCTGGGTCGACCATGAAAGATTTTCTCACTTCTCTTAGATGGTGACACCCAGTCAGGAAACCTTGGATGAAATAAATATATATTCTACCCCCAGGGAACTGAAACTAAATTTGTATGTCCAAGTATATCTGCTCCTCTGAGCTGACTCTCCCATTCCCTATTCCTATGGACCAACCAGAGCAAGTTTGACACAATCTGTCAAGGGTCTAAGGGTTAGCTCTGAGGGGGTTGGAGGAGGCAGACTTTCTAATTAAATAGCCCACAAATTCCCTACTACTGTGCTCACCATTATAGTTAGCAACATCAATTAATTCAGAAGATTTAATTAGATTTTAGAAAGGGGCATTTGCTATAGTATAGTTAGTACAGATGGGGCAAAACATCCCACTCAAAAAAAAAAGTGTTTGATACACTCTTTTACATAAATATGGACCCAAGGAAAGTAGACCCAACCGTAGAGATGTTATTTGGCAGAGGGGTAACTTTTCACTCCTGTAAGTCATTTTGATGGAATCCTCAAGATGTTTCCCTTAGATACAGTACAGCATTTTTAAAGGGCTGTTGGCACAGTCTCAAATCTTCATTCATTTCTGTCTTTGGTTCTGGATACTAACTAACATGGCTATCAGTTTTTCTAGGGAAAATACTAGGGCTCCAAAAGGGAAGATGGAAGTCCCAATCCTCCAGAGGCTTCAAAACTCTGACCAAGGGTGTGGAGAGAGGAAAACAAGGCTGAGGTTAAGGTACTCTGCTTCATTTTGGGGGTCCACTCCATCCCCCATATCCCATCCCTACTCAAGTGATTTCTTTCCAAAGGGTTCAGCAGAACCTTCTCTCTGTTCTTTCCTTGTTCACTGAAATCCCAATCTCCTGATCAGAACTAGCTCCATAAAGATGTGACCAGTTATTTAACCAGTCCAAACCCTCCTCTTGAGTCACATCACTTCCAGTTCAACTGATAATTCAGCTCACCCACACATCTCTGTTAATCTAAATATTTTTAGAATTTTTTTGATTGATTTGATTCAATCAATGTATCATTAACATATCTGGATTTTTAACTGATCATTTTGAGGGAGAGAATGATTTTACTTGTTCAATAATTTCACTTATTAAATGGTATCCCTCCTTTATTAAGCATGTAAAATTGAGATTTGATTTTAATTCTATTTTATTGGCATTACTTTTAATAGTCTCCCACCCAGGATTAAATCCAAACTCCTTATTTTTATAACTTCACCCTTTTACCTACATTCAGGAAAAAATTATCTAAAGGTCAGGGGTAGCTAGGTAACACAGTGAATAGAGCACTGACCTTGAAGTCAGGAGGACTGGGGTTTGAATCCAGCTTCAGACAATTGCCACTTACTGGCTGTGTGATCTCGGGTAAGTCACTTCACCCTGATTGTCTCACATCCAAGGCTATCTCCATTCATCCTGATTTGTATCTGGCCACTACACCCAGATAGCTCTGGAGGAGAAAGTGAGGCTGGTGACTTAGCACAGCCCCCCTCACTCAAACCCAATTCACCTCCCCTGATGTCATAGTCTTCTTCAAGAATGAAGGACAAATATCATCTAAAGGTTATGTTTTTGTTTTGTAATTATCTCTACCCTTTGGAAGTATCTTTTATAGAACTCTTAAGAGTGTAGCTTAAAAGTACTGAGAGGTTAAATGATTTTTGGGAATGTCACACAAACAATAAATCAGAAGTAGGTCTAGAACCCACCAGGTCTGTCTTTGAGGAAGGCTCTGTAGTCCACTGAGCAGCTAGGAGATTCAGTAGATGAACAGAGTGCAGGGCTTGGACTCAGGAAGACCTGAGTTCAAATTTCAGTCTCAGATACTTACTAGGTATAACTCTAGGCAAGTAACTTAACCCTGTTTGCCTCAGTTTCTTCACTTAAAATAAACTGGAAAAGAAAATGGCAACTGTAGTATCTTTACCAAGAAAGTTTCAGAGTCACAAAGAGTGAGACATGCCTGATCAACTTTATCCACCACAATAGAGGTGTCAGATTCAGATAGAGAAGGATCCTGGGCAAGCTGCATATTGACTTAGAAAACCACAAATGTACATTGTCTTTGTTTTACTAATGTTTTTTTAAAAATTTACATAATTCCCTGGAGAGAAGGTACTGAACTGTATTGGTGGAGAGTTTCCTTTACTCGAGTTCCCTATACTGATGAAATCATGGATCCCATCCCTACTTGGTTCCACTGATGTGTTCCTATTTTGTCCTGGGCATTAGGGCAATACAAAGACAAAAATATTGGGAAGAGGTTTTATTTCTCCTTGATGTTCAACCTATTACAGTAGAATCTCTCAAGGCTCCTGAGAACTAGACTTTCCTATTTCCTTTCTCCCACCCAAAAATCAATCAAAACTCAATAAGGATTTGGTAAGCACCTACTGTATTGTAGGCATTGTGTTAAGGTCTGGGAAGAAAGGAGAAGATGAGTAAGTAGTGCAGTGAATAGAGCACCAGCCCTGGAGTCAGGAGGATCTGAATTCAAATCTGGTCTCAGGCATTTGATAATTATTAACCTTGTGACCTTGGGCAAGTTAATTAATCTGGGTTAGCTTGCACTCAGACTCATGTCCAGTCATCTTAATTTATATCTGGCCAAATGACTTCATAGGAGAGAGTGTGGCTGGTAATTTAGCACAGTACCCCTCACTCAAATCCAATTCACTCGCTTGTTATGTCATCACTTTCCTAATATTGTGATCTTCTTAGAGAATGAAGGACAAATATCATCATCATTGCCTCTATCCTTTATTCAGGTCCCCTCCAATGTTTTAAATCTCAGTTCTATTATTTTAATTTATATCTCCACCTAGCATTGTCCACCTTAGTAAACTCACCCACCATACATTTAACTCAAATGCAAGGTCCTTCTTAATATTACCTACCCATAGGTATCTTGGGAAGTATGGGGTATTCAGGAAAGCTGCTGAGATGCTCAAACTTTTGCTGTTGAAATGGTCATCCAAGTCTCACCTCTGGCTTCACTAAGTTGTAGCATACACAGTGGTCACACCCTGATGAATGATTTTGGCAAACTGGCTAACTAGGTTGAGAGTAAGTGATAGGCTTCAAAGTGTTGGTGAGTTGGAGGGGTTTCTATCCCAAGCATGGGAACACTTCCTCCAGTAAAATGGGCAGATGAGAATGATTTGTTCCAAAGACCATGGAGGCAGTTGAAGAAGGTGTGTGTGGAGCACTTAGAGCCTGGTCAGACATCAAAAGACACCAAAATCATCCACTGTAGTCTGAGACTTTGTTGGTTGTCTTGACACTAGACTGATGACTCTGGAAGAGAGAGACTGATGATTTGTTTGGGGCAAGTTTGTCTCACTGAAATCCAACTGACTCACAACTTAAGACATCAGCCTATGATGTCATTGGTCCTCTGAAAGCAAAGGACAAACAACAATCAATCCAGATTATTTTATTTTTGTAAGGCTAAATCCAAATGATGACTTGTCAGACCCATTAAAAGAAAGATACACCTAGGTTTAAAACATTCCCTCAGCTCCGGGGCAAGGTGTTTGGTCTTTGAGAGAGGTTGTTGGTCAAATTTCTTGGTAATTACTAGTCTAACTTATAAACTGATCTTGCACAGATCATTGTCTCTCAATTTACCTCCATTTCAAATGTAAGAAGCATATAATCTATAATATCAGTGAATAGTTTTTATTTAAAGGAGGAAAGTAAATCATAAAGCCTTTAATGAACAATTTTTTTTAGTTTTTGCAAGGCAATGGGGTTAAGTGGCTTGCCCAAGGCCACACAGCTGGGTAATTATTAAGTGTCTGAGGCTGGATTTGAACTCAGGTACTCCTGACTCCAGGGCCGGTGCTCTATCCACTGAGCCACCTAGCTGCCCCTAATGAACAATTTTTAATTGAATCATTTTTCCATCCTTAGTTTCTTAATTGGACCTTTGGGTCAGGACAAGACTCTGTACAATTTCTAGAAGGAATTGTGAGGCCTTTTTTTGGCCCAGATCCATATTATTGGGGGGGGGGGGGTTATGTCACTGCCTCTTCTGGGTATTCTGTGGTATATTCCTCAAGGACCTCAGAGATGGTTCAGATCAATGAGCTGTAAACTTGGCACATTCTAAGAAGTTTGATCTTGTACCCCAGATGACTGCTGTCATCCTCAACCAAGCTTTATAAGTCCAGTGCTTTATCCTCTGCGCCACCTAGCCACCCTCAAAACTTTTTTAAAAACGTGTTAAAGTTGGGGCGGCTAGGTGGCGTAGTGGATAAAGCACCGGCCCCGGAGTCAGGAGTACCTGGGTTCAAATCCAGTCTCAGACATATAATAATTACCTAGCTGTGTGGCCTTGGGCAAGCCACTTAACCACATTTTCCTTGCAAAAACCTAAAAAAAAAGGTAAGAGAATGAAGGGCAAACATCAATTCCTCTTTGACATCATGACTAATATGGAAATATGTTAAGCATGATTGAACACATATAACTTTTACCAAATTGTTTACCACCATGAGAAAAGGGGAGGGGAGGGAAGGTGATAGAAAAATGTAGAACTCACAAACTTGCAACTTCTACATATTAAGAAAAAATAAAATAAAATTTCAATTAGGGGGTGGCTAGGTGGCGCAGTGGATAAAGCACTGGCCCTGGAGTCAGGAGTACCTGGGTTCAAATCTGACCTCAGACACTTAATAATTACCTAGCTGTGTGGCCTTGGGCAAGCCACTTAACCCCGTTTGCCTTGCAAAAAAAAAAAAAATTTCAATTAAAAAAAGTAAGCAGGGCTGTTTTCATCTTTGTATCCTCAATGTTTAGCACAAGATCTGGCCTGTAAAAAGGATTTATTAAAGGCTTGTTTACCTCTTTGAACATGGGTCACTTCACCTTCTTTTGCTCATCTCTAAAAATGGGAGAAATGATACCTGTAGAACCTATACCTAACAGGGAGTCAAGATGGTAAATGGAAAGTGTCTTGGATTTGTAGTCCGAGGACCTGGATTTGAATCAAAATTCTGTAGCTTTCCCTATGTGACTTGGGCAAGTATAAGTGGTAGGGCACTGGACTTGGGACTCAGAAAGACCAAAGTTCAAATCCCACCTCAGACACTCATTAATGGCATGATCCTGAAGCAAGTCCTTCAACCTCTGTAGGGCTCAGTTTCCTCACCTATAAAATGAAAGTTTTGGGATTTGATGGCTTCTAAGATCTCATCTACCATGATGCTTTAACATCATTTTTCCCCTCAGTATTCTCATTTATAAAATGAGGATTTGATGATCTATCAGCCTATAAAATCATCTCTTATCCTTGGAGTCTCAGTTTCTCTATATGTAAAAATGAGGGGGGGGGATAAGATGACTTTAAATCTGTGATCTGTGAAATATTTTGCAAACTGTAGAGACACAAAGACATCCGGCTATTACAGTACTGCTTTAAACTTCTCTCATTTTCTGAAAGTGAAAAACTGTTCCTATTTCCAAATAGGCAGCATCCCCTGCCACTTCCTGCCCTTCCCCTGCTCAAAGGCAGGAGAAAAACACAGAACATTCTCACCCCAAATGTGCCAAGTGGCGGTTGCCATGATCACAGGACAGCACTTTATTTGATATCATTTCCTGAAGTGTTCTGTTGCCATAGTAACAGAAGGCCAGTTCTTGAGACTATGAGGATGTGTCTGTGGGTTCAAGTACAGAAGAGGAGGAGGTTCTTCCTTGAGGTCTCCTAGAAAGGCAGGTTGGATCAGGACAAGGTGACATGGTGACGAAGAAGCCCTAGAGAAGGGTGAAAGAACACAATCATTGGCAAGACTGAACAGGTCATTGGAGTCCACCAAAAAAAGGACAACTAGGGATCACGACATTCGGGGCAAGGACCACAACCATCCCTGCCTACCCCTGTCCCCTCTCCCAAAGCCTCTAGGAGCAAGACAACCGCAGAGATAGCTGTTCAACCTCCATGAACATGGTGAGGAGAGGAGAGGAGGATAGTAAGGGAGGTGCTGCTCACCCCAACTAGGACATAAGGAAGTTTCCTTTTTAAAATAGTTATTCTTGCTAACTAGGTGTTAAGTTATGTTGGATATTTTTTGTCACTGAAAGACTGCTTGTCTGTCGATGCTCTCTAAATTTGGCATCCTGGGGCAAAGCCCCAGATGCCATGACCTAGTTACACTCTGCATCAGGGTGTTATATGGCTACCCAGCTTCCTTTTCATATATACATCCCAGGAAGATACTATTCTCTGTAACCGATGTCATTGTTGAGTACTTTCAAACAGCATTAGACACAGTAATCATACCAGCAGGGTGACCAGGGGAAAGGGGAAGAGAAGGATGCAAGATACACAAGAGAGATGGTAGGATCTTCTTCCAATGTTAGCTCTGGGACTCAGTTTCCTCATCAGTAAAATGTGGAGAATTTTGGCACTACTGACCCCCTAGGGCTGTTGCATGAGAAGTGTCTGTGAAATCATGTAGCACTACTATCATTTCAATTAATATGACATATGTCATTTAGAAGTGAAAGGATCATGGTACAATGGTACAATGGTACAATGAAGAGATTATGGGATTTGAATTCTGAGCATCAAAGAAGTTCAAAGAAGGAAGTGTAGAAGGCTTTATTATTAAGCCCCTACTTCATTTAATCCTTACAACAGCCCTGGGAGGCAGGTGCTATCATTATCCCTGTTTACAGTTGACAGAACTGAGGCAGACAAAGGTTGAATGACTTGCCCAGGCTTATACTGTTTCTAAGTGTCTACCTGGCCCCAGATCTAAAAAATCTATCCACTGTATCATCTGGCTATTCCAAAAACCAGATATGCCATTTATTTCCTATGTAACTTTAAGCAAGTTTGTTCACTTTTATGAAACTCAGTTTCCTTATTTGTAACATGAAAGGGAATTGGAAAAAGAGCTGGATGGGACCTCAGAAGCCACCAAAATACAAGTGTCTCATTTTATAGATAAGGAAAATGAGGCTGAGAAGGTGGGCTCACACAGGAAGAAAAGCATCAGAGGAAGGCTTGAACACAGGTCATAGTTAATGCCCTTTCCATTGTATCACACCACCTCTAAGGTTCCCTCTGGTTTTAAATCCTATGATTCCTATGATGTTAAAGGTCACCAAATCCAACCTTCTCATTTTATCGGTGAGGAAATTCATTGATATCATGTGGCCAAAGTCAAAAACTGGATCTAGAACCTTGGAACTAGAAAATTTGTTAAAGTCTACTCCCTTTCCTAAACTCATACAAACTTAAACTCAGAATGCCAGAGTCAGAAGGGATCATAGAGGTCCCCTAGACAGGCTCCTCATCTAAGAGCTGAGAAAACTGAGGCTAAGAGGGAGAAAGGATTTGACATGATAGGGCTTTTCCTCCAACCAAAACCCTCACAGACTCCATATCAACCACATGCCAACATAGAGGATATACACATATATACCCTTAGGCACAAGCACAACCCATAGGAGATGTGTAGACACATGTGTACATCCTGTCTCTTCTCCAAACTTCTCTTCAAGAGATCAGCAAGGTACAGTGGAGAGGAACTAGGGAAGAAGAGACAGGAAAGCTTGTATGAGTTTAAGAAAGGAAAAACACCTTCACTGCTTTGAATTCAATCTAGCAAGTGTGCCCCCTGTGCTAAGTGCTGGGAATATAAAGTTTAAACAACATTCTCCATCTCTATAGAGATTAGATTCTAATGTGAAAGCAGTACTTACCTAGGCAGGTAGGTAGATGGATAGATGAATGGCTGGATATAGACAGATTAAGAGATAGAGAGATGGATGATAGATAGATAGATAGATAGATAGATAGATAGATAGATAGACAGAAAGACATACAGATAGGTGAACAAATGGATGGACGGAGGAGTGGTGGATATGTGGCTAGATGGATGTACAGATAGATGAATGAACAGGCAGATAGGTAGACAGACAGACAGATGGATGAGTGGATGGATAGGTAATAGATACACATACATGTATGGATACATAGATGAGATACATAGATACAAATATATAGCTGCATGAGAGAGAATATATATACTGATGACAGATGATACATAGATGATAGATATCAACAGATACACATATATACATGATAGATACAGAGATACAGACATGCATACCTACAGAAATGAGATACATGGATATATATTTACATATGTACACATCTACAGATTCAAAGATAAAGGATAGTTGATAAGATGATGGAGATAAATAAATACATAGATACAGGCATATAACCATACAAAATGTATGTAAATGTGTATACCTGTACAAGATAATTTGTAAAGGGCGGGGGCATTTACTCATCAGGACATGCTGCCCATATATAGGGGGAGTGGAGCCTTGAAGGAAGATTCCAAGCAATAAGGAAGAGGTGCATTCCAGGCAAGGCAAAGAACCTGTTCCAAGGGATAGAGAAAGATTTGTCAGGCACTAGGAATACAGAGACCAAAAAATAAATAAATAAATAAACCAAAAAAAAAAAAACAAAATCAAGTCCTGTCCTTCAAGGAGCTTTCATTTTCCTGGAGACGGCATATATGGCAGTTTGATGGAAGGCAGACTATATGAACAGTTTACTGTGAATTTCCCAGAAAGGAAGGTTAGAGGCAGAATGTAATGGGCTAAATCTCAGATTGAGTTTTTCTTTTTTTTTTTTTTTTTTCTGAACAGCAACAAGGAGCCACTGCAGGCTGAAACATATGAGTGGAACTAGAGAGGTGGAAAAACGACAAGTAGAGGGAAAACTGAGAAGCCTTGGCAGCTTTCCCTCTCTGAGCCTTAGTTTCCCCATTTATAAATTGGAGAGATTGATCCAGATGACTTCCGAAGTCCCCTCTAATTCTAAAGGTTTTAATTCTATGAGCAAATATAGCCCTGTCCTACACACTTAGCCACAAGGGATGACCATTAAAATAGTGAATTATTTCTCTACTCATCATTCACATTATCATGCCCAGCCACCTGGATTCAGAGAAAATTATATTCTCAAAACAGTGAAAGCCCTGACAAATCTTTCTAAAAAGATCAGCCTGCACTGAGGTAGTATAGCCAACAGTGATCAATTCAAGATCACCAAATAAGGAGGCACCGAACTGATTTTGATTTTACAATACAAAAATAAAAATGCAACTGGGACAGCTAAGGTGATGCAATGAAGAAGGTACCAGCTCTGGAATCAGAAAGAACTGAGTTCAAATCTGCCCTCTACCACTTACTAGCTGTGTGGCCATGGGTAGGTCATTGAAATCCAAATATCTCCAAAAATAAAGATTATACAACTGACCTTTTCCTGGGTTCCTTACCAAGAGGAAAGTTGGTACAATTGAAAGACCAATGTGGAATCAGCCCAATCTGGGTTTTGTCACTTAATTAGCTGATGTTTGTCCTTCATTCTCAAAGACATCAGGGCGGTGATAGCATGACATGCACGTGAATTGGATTTGAGTGAAGGGCTGCTGTGCTAAGTCACCTGTCTCACTTTTTCCTCTAGAGGCATCTGGGTCTAATGGCCATATATGAATCAGGATGATTAGAGATGGCCCTGGATGCAAGGCAATCGGGTTTAGGGGATTTGCTCAAGGTTTTGATGGTTCTGAACTCAGGATAGTTTTGAACTCAGGTCCTCCTGACCTCAAGGCCCAAGTTCTACCCACTGTGTCATCTATCTCCTTACTAGCTAGGTAACTTTAAAACCACAAATTTGGAACCCGGAGGAAGTTTAGAGATTACCTAACCAACTCCTTCATTTTATAAGGAAAAAAAGGCCATTACTCAAGGTCACATAGGCAGAAAGTAGAAGAGCTAGAATCCAAAGGTTTTTCTGATTCCAGATTGTTTTGTTTTTAGGTATTTTGCAAGGCAAATAGGGTTAAGTGGCTTGCCCGAGGCCAAACGGCTAGGTAATTATTAAGTGTCTGAAACTGGATTTGAACCCAGGTACTCCTGACTCCAGGGCCGGTGCTTTATCCACTGTGCCACCTAGCCGCCCCTCTGATTCCAGATTAAGCACCCTTCCTATGCATTAGTCTCCAGACCCTCAATCTCCTCTTTTGTAAAATGAGGATAATATTTGTATTGCCTACCTTACAGAATTTCAGGAAGGCATTTCAGAAAGTCAGTCGTGTCATCTTCTTGGATAAGATGGAGAAATGAGGCCTATATACTAATGGAAGAAAGGAAGGAAGGAAGGAAGGAAGGAAGGAAGGAAGGAAGGAAGGAAGGAAGGAAGGAAGGAAGGAAGGAGGGAAGGAGGGAGGGAAGGAAGGAAACGGGGAAGGAGAGAAAAAAGCAGAGGAGGGAAGAAAGAAGAGAGGGAAAGGAGGGAGGGAGGGAGGAAAGACAAAAAGACAAAAAGGTGGGGTAGTGATTGGGAAGAGAAAGGATTAATACAGTTAGATGAATTTGGAACTTGTTATATAACTTAGTCCAAAGAGTGATTAATGGACATGGAGGAAACATAAAAGATAACTAACACTTTGGTTGACAGTCCTGATAAATACATTAGACTGGAAGGAGGAGCCTAAAAATAATGAGATAAGACTTGATAGAGTTACATATAAAGTCCTAGGTTTGGATTTGAAAAATCAACTATTCAAGGACAGGGCAGGGGAGGTACATCAGTGTCTGTGAAAAAAGGTCAGGTGGTCTCAGTGATCTTCAAGTTTAATAGGAATAAACAGTATAACAAGGCATTTCCTGACAATTTCCTGAGTATTCAGAATGAAGGGGGGGGGGGAGAAATAAATATTTATTGAGTACCTATAATGTGCCAGGCATTTTACAAAGATTTTTTTTTTATTGTTTTCAATTACATGCAAGGATAATTTTCAACATTCATCTTTTGTAAGCTTTTAAATTACACATTTTTCTACTTCCATCCCTTCCCTCTTCCATTCCCATGGTAGCAAGTAACCTGCTAAACAAATATTGTTTCATTTTAACTTCACAACAACCCTGAAAGGGAACTGCTATTATGATCCTCACATGACTTTTACTTATACAACCTCTACTGAGACCAGCAAAGTGAAGTGACTTGCCCAGGGTCACACAGTTATTGTGTCTGAGGCAAGATTTGCACTCAAGTCCTTCCTGACTCTGGGTCAAGCACTCTATCCACTGTGGTGCCATCAGCAGCCTCTACCCTGTTTGGACTGTCATATCTGGAGCATTATAGTCATTGCCTGTGTCCCATTTTAGGAAAGTCATTGATAACCAAGATAGAGCATGTCCAAAGTAGAGTCCAAAGGATAGGCTTGGAGACCATGGTATCCAAATACCAGATGAAGGAACTGAGAATGTTTAATCTAGAGCAGAGAAAACCTAGGAGGGAAATGATGGATGAAAAGCTGTCACATGGCGAAGGATGAGGCAGAGAGGTGTCAAGTGAATGGAGCACTTGGACTGGAGTCACCAGGATCTGAGTTCAGATACTAAATAGGCTAGGTGATCTTGGGCAAGTCATTTAACCCTGTTTGCCTCAGTCTACTCATCTGTAAAATGAACTGAAAAAGGAAATGGCAAGCCACTCCAAATAACTTTGCCAAGAATACCCCAAATGGGGTCTTAAAGAGTCAGACACAAATGAACCTACTCAGCAATAACAAAGAAGAGGGCTCAGGCTTGGCAGCAGAGAGCAGAGCTGGGAGTAATGGGGCTAAGATGCAGGGGAGATAGGATTAAGCTTGAGTTCAGCAAGAAGCTTGCTATTCTCAAGGGGTAAGGGGTTTCTTCTGGAGGTAATGAGTTCCCCATCTCTGAAGGTCTTCAAGAAATGGCTGTATGATAACCCTCAGGAAACATTGCAAAGGGGATAGATTTCTATTTAGACTCTGATTTGACAAATTGGTCCCTGAGGCTCCTGCCAATTCTAGGAAGTCTGTGGTGTTCAAATGAAGAAATAAATAATGTGTGCCTTTTATCCCTAATCTAATGTATTCTATGAAAAGAGGGGCCATTTTCTTACTCGGCTAGCCTCTCATCTAACCACAGCTGGATTTCAAGGTTCAGAAGGAGATGCTTGTCTCTCAAGGTTTCAATTCTAGACAATTCTCAACATGGTGAATTCATAGTAGTCTGTAGATATAATCACTTAGTCATCCCAGACAGAAGTGGGTTGTAGATCTTTCCTGACTCCCTGTCTATACCTCTCCAAAAGCACTTAGCTAGCACTATCTTGTGAAGACTTGGCTATTTGCCATTCTCCCCATGCACCAGATCCACCATGATGGATCAATAGCACACTGGACCTTGAGTCAGAGGGACCTGAATTAGAACACCTCCCCCATTAGCTATGTGTCTTCATCTATAAAACAAAGATAATAATAGCACCAACTTCTGAGAGCTGCCCTGAGGATCGAATAAGATTTTATATACATACACACATATACATATATAGTTCAGTTGGTTATACATATATATTATATAGATATAGTAAACCTTAGAACGTAGAACAATCAGAATTGGGAAGAGATGTTAGAACAGGAAGAAACCTTAGAATACAGAATGTCAGCTTTGGGAGGGGTCTTAGAACAGAGAACAAAAGAGTTGAAAAACATTAAGACAGAATATGAGAACTGGACAAGACCTAGCAAAACAGCATTAGAGCAAGAAGAGATTTTAGATCAGAGCATAGCAAATGACAGATTTGCATAACTGGGAGGGATTCAAAATGCAGAGTTTGAAGAACCATAGAACATTGAACATCAGAACTAGAAGGGACCTTAAGGCAGTCTATTAGAGTGAAAAAGGACTTTATGACATAAAACTGAAAGGACCTTAGAGACAATTTAATCCAACCTCTTCTTTTTTTTTTTAGAATTTACCCTATTTGAACAATTTGAAGAAACTGAGGCTTATTAAGAAGAAATGACTTTTTTCCAAGAGGGAAGAGAATATGTAGGCATGAGAATGAGTGTCAGTCTCTTTTCTTTGTAGAACCTTGAGAAAACTAGGGAGCAGTAGAAATTGGGAGGGACATCTGATGAAGGGCTTTCAAAGCCAGCAGAGGAACTTAGATGTAAGGTAGTTGACAAAAGGGAACCATTAGGGGTGGCTAGCTGGCACAGGGGATAGAGCACCACCATGGAGTCAGGAGGACCTGAGTTCAAATCCGACTCAGACAGCCACTTAACCCCATTGCCTTGCAAAAACCTTTAAGAAAAAAAGGAACCATTGTAGTTTCTTGAGCAGGGAAGGGAAACTGAGGGTATAAATCTAGAGGAGAATATGATCAGATCCATCTTAGTCAAGTGGAGTCAGGGATGCTAAGCCTCCAAAAGGAGCTGTCCAACAGGCAGTCAAGGAGGAAAGACCAGAGCAGAAAAATGATCCAACATTATTGTGAAGGTACTTGAATTTTTCATTTTCCAGAAGACGCCAGCTGGACAGTCATTCACGTCTCTCCTGTCAGTGGGGCCGGACTCTCCACGGGATCTGGTCCTTGGACTGGTAGAGTCAGTAAAAATCATCTACCCTGCCTCCTTCATCTTACAGGTAAAAAAGCAGGGGCAGTGAGGGGAACGACTGGCCTGACAGTACCCAGTGAATGAGCGCAGCTGTCACTGGAATCCTGGTTCTGCTTCTTGGAATCGTCTATACTGGTGGATGGTTGGGAGCATCAGTCCTTTCAGTGCTATTACTTCTTAGCTGCTCTTCGCAAAATGAGAGGATCAGCTAAGAAACTTTTCAGCTCTTGGTCCTGTGATGCTCCTTCCCTTCCAGAGGTCAGTCTGCTTTTGGCTCCTCCCCAGGATCGGAATTCACCCCAGGCCTCACGTTGAAGCCCCGCGGCCGGAGGAAAGGTCTGGGAAGGTCTTGGAGCCCCGGGGCTAAGCTAGACGCGATGCCCCGGCAGCGGGGTCCCGCGATTTCGGCTTGGCTCTAGGTGCCAACGTTGTAAGTGTCCCGCGGGGCCTGGCACTGTGCCTCCTGGCGAGGGGCCCCAAGAGCTGTCACAGAGGTGGCTCGCGTGCTGGAGGCTTGGGTGGACCTCAGCTTCCGTCCTGACTTTTGGGGGGCAGGCGGGGGGCCGGGGAGCGAGGCGGGGTCTGGCAGAGCGGGCACGGGCCGGGGGGCCGGGGGGGCCGGGGGGCCGGGGGGCCGGGGGGCGAGGTGGGGTCTGGCAGAGAGGGCACGGGCCGGGGGCGGGGCAGCAGGCGGGGGGGGGGGCGAGGCGGGGCCTGGCAGAGCGGGCACGGGCCGGGGGGGCCGGGGGCCTGCCCAGGGCCCACGGCTAGGTCATTATTGGGCGTCTGCCTCCAGGGCCGGTGCTCGGCCCCTGCCCTCCCAGCCGCCCCTCGGCGCTGACCCTGGGCAGCCTGCGCGGCCCCGTCTCTTGTTTATCCCCTCCCGGCTTCGGCCAGCTGCCCTGGGAGGCCCCTTGTAGTTCCGCTGCGCAGCCCAAGCCCTCCGGGGCAGAGTCTCCCCGGGGAGACGAGGGCGGGAAGCTCCGCGGCTTCTGCACTAGCTGTGCCGGCGCCAGCCCAGGGCGCGGGCTCGGGGTGGCGCTGAGGCTGCCCGGCCTGCCCCCTCGGAGAGGGTGGGAGCTCCTCGGGGGCGGAAGGTAAGAGAGGGTGGTCTCCCGCGGCGCCCCCTGCGGAGCGGTGCGGCCGTGCGCTCCCTGCCCGGGGCACCCCCACTGGGTGCTCTGCCATCACGAGTGGGGGCTCGGGGGCGGGTCCCCTGCGCGAGAGGGCAGGAGAGGGGGTCGGGAGGAAGTAGAGGAGGGGGCCGAGCGGCCGAAGGGCGGGGCGGGGTCTGGCGGAGCGGGCACGGGCCGGGGGCGGCGTCTGGAGGGGCGGGCACGGGCCGGGGGCGGGGCGGGCAGGGCGGGCAGGGCGCGCGCCGCCCGCGGAGGCAGGCAGCCCGGGGAGGCGGAGCCGCCGCGGCGGGAGGAGCCCAGCTCGGCGCGGCCCCCCGGCCGTGCGCTCCGCATCCCCGCGCCTCGGCCGCAGCCCGGCGGGGCCCGGCCGCCCCGGCCGCCGCGCAGCCCGCGCCGCCTGCCCCGGACCCCGGCCACCCCGGCCGCCCCGGCCGCCGCTCAGCCCGCGCCGCCTGCCCCGGACCCCGGCCACCCCGGCCACCCCGGCCGCCGCGCAGCCCGCGCCGCCTGCCCCGGACCCCGGCCACCCCGGCCGCCCCGGCCGCCGCTCAGCCCGCGCCGCCTGCCCCGGACCCCGGCCACCCCGGCCGCCGCTCAGCCCGCGCCGCCTGCCCCGGACCCCGGCCGCCCCGGCCGCCCCGGCCGCCCCGGCCGCCCCGGCCGCCCCGGCCGCCGCGCAGCCCGCGCCGCCTGCCCCGGGCCCCGGCGGGAGCCGCCGGCGCGATGCTGCCCTGGCGGCGCAGCAAGTTCGTGCTGGCGGAGGACGAGGGCAAGCGGCCCGGCAAGAGCCTGAGCCCGCGGCTGGCCTACTCGTCGCTGCTGTCCGGCTTCCTGCGCTCCTGGCCCGCCCTGCTGCCCGCCTGGCCCCTGGAGCGCCTGGGCCGCCTGTTCCGCGGCCGGCGCCGCAAAGTACAGCTCAACCCGGAGGACCCCAGCTACACCGTGCGCTACCTGGGCAACGCCGTGACGCTGCAGGCCCGCGGCGACGGCTGCACGGACGAGGCGGTGGCCAAGATCTGGGCGCGCAGCGGGCCGGCGGGCGGCGCCAAGATGCGGCTGACGCTGGGGCCGCGCGGCCTGCGCATGCAGCCCTGCCCGCGGCCCGGGGCCGCCCCGCGCCGCCCGCCGCACGCCTACCTGCTGCCGCGCATCACCCACTGCGCCGCCGACCGCCGCCACCCGCGCGTCTTCGCCTGGGTCTACCGCCACCAGGCGCGCCACAAGGCCGTGGTGCTGCGCTGCCACGCCGTGCTGCTGGCGCGGGCGCGCAAGGCGCGGGCCCTGGCGGGGCTGCTGCGCCAGACGGCGCTGGCCGCCCTGGGCGACTTCCAGCGGCTGCAGCGCCAGAGCGACGCGCGCCACCTGCGCCAGCAGCAGCAGCAGCAGCGGCAGCGGCGCGGCGCCCACGCCGCCGCCCCGCTGCCACGGCCGCCCCTGCGCCGCCTGCTCAATGCCACCTGCGCCTACCGGCCGCCCGCCGCCGAGCGCGTCCGCGGCGCCCCGCGCCTCAGCAGCATCCGCGAGGAGGACGAGGACGAGGCGGCCGGGGCGGCGGGGGAGGCGGGGGAGGCAGGGGTGGCACAGGCGGCTGGGGCGGCCGGGGAGGCAGGGGTGGCACAGGCGGCAGAGGCAGCACGGGCAACAGAGGCGGCAGAGGTGCTGCGCCTGGCGCGGGAGCTGAGGACGTGCAGCCTGAGGGGCCCCGCCGCCCCGCCGCCGCGCCGCCGCGCCCTCTGCCTGGCCGGCGGCTGCTAGGCCCGGCCCGGCACCGCTTCCCCACGGGGCTCCGGAGCTCCGCCGCCCCGAGGACTTGTGAGCGGACGGCCGGGCCCCCTCCCTCCGCCCGGGCCCGGCCTCCAAGACCAGCCGGCACCCCGCAGACTCGGAAGGGGGCATGGCCCCCCAAGACCCTCCCATGCGCCCCACCGAGCCCCGCCTCCGGAGGGGGCACGAGCGGGCGGGCGGACTGAGGGGGGGCGCCGGCGCCCCCGGGCCTCGCCTCTGCACCGACAGGGGCGGGTGGGTGCGTTTGGGAGCCCCCCACCTCCCTGGGTCAGAATGGGGGGCTGCCGCAGGAGGCGAGGCAGGTGCTGCAGGCACCGGCGGCACCGGGAGCCGAGTCCCGAGGGAGGGTCCCGGAGCCGGCTTCTCCCCGCCGAGGACAAAAAGGATGGCTATGCCAACTCAGCAAGCTGCTCACAGGGAAGCCCAAAGACCAAAATGTCACCGACTGATCCCCGAGAAATAAAGTGCATTTGCCTTTGCAGCGCTCCAGCTCCCCATGTCTTTATCAGAAGCGCCAGTTGGTGTGGAGCTGTGTGGCGGGTGGAGCCAGGACCAAAGAAAAGCCGCTTCATGAATAGAGAGTGATGGCCGTGGAACCAGAAAACCCAGGCTCAGACCTCACCTCTGACACTGAGGGCGGTGTGTTCACCACCTGGCTTCAGTTTCCTCACCTATGACTTGGGGTGATCAGCGCAGAACCCAGTAACTAGTATAGATGTGTCTGGCTGACCATTAGCGGGGCTCAGGCGGAACAACATTTAAGAGCCCACTTTGTGCTCTGAGAACAGACACTGTTCCGAGCTGCTGGGGAGTCCCGCTTGGGAGCTATTACGATGATAGATTTAAAGCCTGGAAGGGTCACCTAATCCAACTTCATTTTTCAGATGAGGAAACTGAAGCAGAAACAAAAGGAGAAAAGTCTTTTCCAAGGTCATATAAGTATTATGTAAAAGCATTGGGCTTTGAACATTAGTTCTGTGAAGGTTCTCCAAACTTAGCCACTGGTTCAGTACACTCCAGCAACCTGCTTCTCTGGCTAGAGGTGATGGAGTTCATTCAGATCCTTGGAGGAACTATGCACTGAATATCAGGAAAAGGCTGAGCCTAGGGTAAAATCAGATATGTCCTTTGGGGAATGTTTGTGAACCCTCAGGCTACTGCAAGCAGGGGATATGATTGTGTCTTTCTGTCTCTGCCTTCAAAAATATTCCTTGGAATGGAGTTCTAAAGCTTAGGGTGGGGTGGGGGGACACCTAAACTATTCTCTCTGAAGACAGATATCTGCATGTATTGAGTTCCACAGTGTTTACAAAGGAATGAGGGAGTGGGAAAAAACAAGTTGGCTGATGACCCTAGGACCTTTGGGTTCTCATTTCAAAGGAGCCATGGAAATGTGACCAAGCCTTTCCTAACACTCTAACCTTGAGATCTAATATTTTCCCAATCCTCTCTTCTATCTGGAATATGAGTACCCAGAGGAGCAGTATCTGCAGTCTCCAGTGAGCAAATTTTTCCCAGTGGCTCACCCAAGCATCTGCAGTTCCCCAGAGAAGAAAGAAAAAGATGGTGCTGGAAGCCAAGAACCATATTGCTGTGTCACACTAGCCCTGCAATGGGCCAGGTCAGGCCAGACTTTGGGAGGGGAGTATGCCAGGCAGCCAAGCAGGCACGCTCTGCTTGCTGGGTTGGGCAGCAGAGCATGTAGAAAAGATGGACTCATTGTCTTGCCCTTCTGAGAACTGCTAGGGGAAAATCTGATGTTAGCCCCATTTTGCAGATGAAAAAGATGAGACATGATCTCTACCTGCCACTGGATGTGAGATTAGAAGCTAGGTTTCCATGTTGTTTGATATGTGCCCTATGCCCAGACAGCTTCCTTCTCAACTCAGGTGCCTCAATTCCCCCCCCCCCCTTCTGGTCTGAAACATAGAATGTCAACTGAAAGAGGCCTCAGTTTCCTTTTCTATAAAATAAAAGGATTGGACTAGATCTCCTAAGATTTCTTCTAACTCCAGGTTCAGTGAATACAGGATATCAGAGTTGGAAGGATTCTTAGAATACAGAATGGCAGGACTGGAAGGGATCTTAGAACACTGATGATAAAGCTCAAGAGGCCTCAATTTCCTTTCTGTACAATGAGGGGTTTTATGTTGGGGTTTTTTTAATGAGTTGGCTATCTCCTTTTCTAGCTCTTGGTCCTCTGAATATTAACACAAAACATAATAGTTTCAGAATTGTGAGAACCCTAAAGATCCTCCTTTCCAATTGTCCAGTGTTATAAATGAGAAACAAGAGGTCCAGACAAGAAGGTAGTGCTAAAGGTCACACAGATATAGTGACTGATTCGGAACTAGATCCCAGGTGTTCTAACTCCCAGTGCTTCACTTTTCTCCCTTCCTTGTGACAACAGAGGAGCAAAAGTGACAAGCATACCTCTGAGGCTCTTAGATATGTGACCAGGAACAGTGACTTCTCTAAAAAGGGGGAACATTATGCTTTCACTTCAATCCCACAGGACTGGTATAAAGACACTGCTCTGCAAACTTTAAAATGCATTAGAAATATGAGTAATTACTGTTTCCTCCCCTTGATTTCCCCTATGTCCTTACAGGGCATGGATATTCTCTAGATTAAATTCCTGGAACCAGGTCCCACTGAGAAAAGCCCCAGAGCAGACCAGGGTATCTTTTGCTCAATTCTTGAGCAAACAAGAATTGAATAAGAACCTACTGTCATTTGATCCTCATAATCCTGGGAGGTACATGCTATTATTATCACTATTTTAAAGTTGAGGAAACTGAGACAAACAGGTTTCAATGACTTGTTCAGGGTTACACATCTAATAAATGTCTGAGGTGGAATTTGAACTTGGGTCTTTCTGATTCCAGTATCAGTACTCTGTCCACTATGTTACCTAGCTGCTTCATAAGATCCTGGGGTTTTGAGTTGAATGACTATCATTTTGCAAATTTAAAAAATGAAGCTCAGAGACTTTAGTTTTCTTTATATCCACAAAGACAGTAACTAGCAGACTTGGGATTCAAACTCTGGCCTTCTGATTCCAGTCATAATCACAATGCTCCCTCCAATATGCCATACTATCTCTGGTACTGAGCCACTGGGTACAGTCCCCCAGTCTCAGATCATTGCTATAGTCACCTCTTTCTGTCTTTGCTGAACTTAACAAGTCTCATTGACCAGGGCCCTGAGAATAATGGAAGACTTGCCAAGAACACATTGATCAATGGTGGTCATTAAAGGGAGTCTGTCCTCAATTGGTCGAAGAGATAAGGTCCTGTCCAAGAGTTAAATCCCATCCCCCCCACCCCCATTCCAGACCTTTGGATGAGAGTTCAAATCTGCCCACAGCTATTAAAGCAGATACACTAAGAAAAGGAACTCGTGGTGGCTCTGAAATGCTCTCCTGGGAATCGTCCAACAAGTATTTATGAAGCGTCTACTGTGTGCATGTCATTGGGCTAGGTGTAAACATACATGAAACAATAGAGATTGAAGGTTCAACCCCTGAGCCAGAGGGTCACAAAATCATACAATCTCAGGGTTCAAAGGGTCCTCAAAGAACATCCAATGCAAACCACATCTGCACCCCCCAAATCCCTTCTGCAAAATTCTGAACAAATTGTCATTTAGCCTTTATCTCAGTAATGGGAAACTTTTAGCACTGTAAGGAAGCTTAGAGGCCAACACTATTCAAAAATGAGAAAACTGAGGCTGAGAAAGATTTAAGTAATACAATCACCCAGCTAGGATTTGAGTTAGGATTTCAACTCAGATATTCTGACTCCAAATTCATGCTTCACCCAAAGGATCTACCCTAAACTCTGGATTCCTTGCCCATTTTCAGAGAAAAGTCTAGTTTTCTCCAGATCCCCCAAGTTTAGGTCTTGCCAACACCTCTTCTCCCTCAGATGTAGGAAGTGAATAAATTCTTAGGGGATATGTGAAAGGAACTGGACTTTAACCTTCCTGAAGAAGAGAAGGCTAGGAACAGAAGGGGAGGAGTTATGATTTATTTAATAACTTCTTGATCTGGAAGAAAATTATTTAAATGATGGAGACTCAGAGTCCTCCATCTTCAAGGACAAAGTAAGTAGAGATTATAAAAACCAGGATTTAGATCAGACAACAGAATCCGAGTTGAAAGGGACTCAGCAACTATTGAATTGAGGATATATCTGAACAACAATCCCCTCTACAAATTCCTTCAAAAGTGGTCAGCCTTCCTCTGGAGACTTTTAAGTGTTGGGGAATACACTTCTTTCTAAGGTAATGCATTCTACATTGACAAGCTCTGTTATGAAAAATTTCCTCATGCTGAACCGAAACCTGCCTCTTTTAAATTGCTCCTGGCTTGTTCTCTGAAGTCAGATGAAGCAAATTTCATCTTTTCCACATAACAGCCAGATGGGTGGATGGATGGATGATGGATAGATGGGTGGGTGGATGGATGGATGGATGGATAGATAATGAATGGATGGATGGAAAAATTTATTAAGCACTTATTTTAGACTGAGCTCTGTACTAAATGTTGAAGATACAAATATAAAAGCAAAGACAGTTTGCCCTTAAGGAGTTTACATGTTAACCAGAGACACATAGAGGGTTATTAGCTAGGGAGAAGCATTGTAGTCAGAAATTTACAGCAATGGTGGGAAGGCCATAGGGGGTGGATTGACATGAAATATATCTTTCCAAAGGTGGTGTTTCTTCAGGTTAAATAACATCAATTCCAACAACACATCATCTAATAGCCTGAACCATACTGCAACAGCCTCCTAACTTGTCTCTCTATATCTCTTTTCTCTAATCCATTCTCCAGTTTGCTGCCAAGATAATTGTCCTAAAACTAATAACTGACCAAGTTATGTCTTCCATTCAATAAACTCCAATGGTTCCCTATTACCTCTAGGATTAAATACAATCTCCTGTGTTTGACATCCAGAACTCATCATAATCTGGTTCCACCAGAGCACTTGGACCCACTTTTCTTGCTTTATCTTCTTGGGTCTAGCCAAAATGACTTTCTAGATGTCCTTTTCAACATTTTTTTTCTTTCTTTGTTATGCCTCTGCACTGGCAGTCTCCCTGTACTTTCTCCTCCCCTATTCCTCTTAGGCTCCCCAGCTGCCTTTAAAACCCAGCTCAGTCATAATCATTTTTTTAAAAGGGTGTTTTTTTAGGTTTTTTTTTTTTGCAAGGCAATGGCGTTAAGTGGCTTGCCCGAGGCCACACAGCTATGTAATTATTAAGTGTCTGAGACCGGATTTGAACCCAGGTACTCCTGATTTCAGGGTCAGTAATCTATCCACTGCGTCACCAAGCTGCCTCTCAGTCATAACCTTCATGAGACCTTTCCAGATCAGCTGCTAGTGCCCCCCCCAGTTCCCTTGTATTCATTTTGTATCTATTTTTAGGCATACATATTCTCTTTTCCCCTCTCTCCTCCATCCTCTATCTTTTCCTACCCCCCCTTTTTCTTGCTCCCTTTTCCTCCCTTTCTATCTCTCCCTACTCCCTCTCTCTTTCCCTCTTGATCTCCTTCCCCACCTTTTTCTCTCCTCTTTTCATTCCCTCCCCCTCTCTCCCTCCTTCCCCCTCTATTTCATTCTCTCTCTCCCTTTCCCTCTCTCTTTTCCTTCTCTCCCTCGTTCTCCCTCTTATCTTCTCTCTCTCTCTCTCTCTCTCTCTCTCTCTCTCTCTCTCTCTCTCTCTCTTTCTCTCTCTCTCTCTGTCTCTCTCTCTCTGTCTCTCTGTCTGTTTCTGTCTCTCTCCCTCTCTGTCTCTCTCTGTCTCTGTCTGTCTGTCTGCCTCTCTCTCTCTCTCTCTCCCTCTTCCTGCCTTTTTCTCTTTCCTCTCTTCTTCTCTCCCTCCCTTTCTCCCCTCTTGTCTTTTTCTCTTAAAGTTATGGCCTCTAATTTGCACATGTGTATCCCCAGAGCCTGGTTCATATAATCCCTCCTTGAAGCCTTTCTCTGATTGCCTCCCGTTTTGTCAGTGTTTTTCCTAAAAGGTGAGACCCAGGATCACACACAAAATGCCACTTGTATTCTGCCCAGGGTAAGGGATCCCAGTTGCCCATCATTCTCCGCTTTTTGGACTCTATGTCCCTTAATGCAGCATTCCCAGAATGAATTTCTAGAAGGAGAAGCTGAAACATTTTTGGCAGCTCCCAGAGGAAAGGCTGAGGGATGTACTTGCTAGTTTAGATTCCAAGCCCTCCCCCCACCCCAGCCAGAGATAGTTGGGAAAGCAAACCCAACCTGCAGAGCTGGGGAGTTGGGGAGCGGGGGAAGACAGGGGAATGGATTAGATGATTTCAGGAGCTCCCTGGTAGTTGCAGATCTTCTGATGTTTGAAAGCAAAAACATCAAAGCGGCTTCTCTGCAGCCCCAGTGGAGCAGCAGGCCATGTTTGACAGCTTCTCTAAAGATAATCAGGTCTCTCTTTCTGTTCTTCTCCCAGGGCCAGTACCAGTTAATCTACATCCTCTAGCCTTAGATGTGATTCCCTCCACCAGCCCTTTGAAGTGTGATTTCGGGTAGGAGCAGCAACTTTCTAATCAGAAGACAACAAACACTTCCTTTCTCCTCCTTCCCCCCTTCTCTAGCCCCATGGAATGAGATGACCAAGAATCCTTAATTACAATATTTTCTCTTCCAGACAGACAGACAGCAATATTGGAGGAAAACTTGGAGGAAGATAGGGACTAACCTTATCCCCACCCATATCTTCTTCTTATGATTGGAATTTAGGTTGCATGTATATCCAGGGGAGCCCTGAGCAAAAACAACAGACTGGGGAAGTCAGGAACCAAGTTGACTGGCTATCTCATGAGCCACCAGTTAGAGTAGCTCCTTTCATGCTCTCACTAATTCATCAAATCTCAGAGCCTGGTACTCACTGATCTCATTTCTCTCCCCATTCCAATTCTTTTTTTTTAACCCCCACAGACTTTTATTGAGTGTCTTGGGCTTGGAATCTAAACTAGCAAGTACATCCCTCAGCCTTCCTCTGGGAGCTGCCAAAAATGTTTCAGCTTCTCCTTCTAGAAATTCATTCTGGGAATGCTGCATTAAGGAACATAGAAGACTAGAAGAACAATGAGAAATAATCCTCAGTCATGGGTGGGGAAGAGGGAAAGAAAGCCTCATTCCTTGGGAGGCACCGAAAAAGAACTAGGCTCCAGAACTAGTAATACAAAAAATAAAATGCTGGTGGCTGAACCTTAGGGTAGGATAAAGTACAGACCGCTCCCCCCCATCCCTGCTTCTTGAAGCACAGTCCAGTTTGAGAGTTTACTTCAAAAATATGGAACGCTTCACGAATTTGGGTGTCATCCTTGCGCAGGGGCCGTGCTAATCTCTGTATCGTTCCCATTTTAGTATATGTGCCGCTGAAGCGAGCACCCCATGCCAACTCTTTCTCTAGGTATATCAGGACCAATGATGTCCTTGAAGACTGACCCAAAGGTGACACCTAGTGCCTGCCATGAGTCTCTACACTCGTTTCCTGACTCTTCTAGGCACCCTGCCATCCTTCAAAGTTTTGCAAAAGGTCCCCATCCCAGACTTGTATCCCCTTATATTTTTAGGATTATAGAACAGGATTCCCCCCCCCTTTATGGGTTGAATGCTGTCATGTGACCGATCATATCTAAACTAAGCTGGTGATGTCATCCCACCAGCACAGTGATGAAAAGCTCCAGATGTCTTTCTGTGGACCAGTGCTCTCCCATTGGCTCTGCTTGTGGGGGGAAAGGTCAGAGATCAAATAAGGCACAGAAGGATGCTGAGGATTTCAATAGAAAGGCACTGTGTGGTATAAGCCCAGGATATGGCTGCATCAATTCAACAGCCATCTCTAGCACAGAGATTCTTAACCTTTTCTGTGTTATGGATTCTTTTGGTAATCTGGTGAAGTCTTTTCAGGGGGAAAAAATGTATTTTAGTTCATAACTGAAAGAAATTCTAAATTTCAGTTAGAGGTTGATAAAAATAAAAATGGAATTTTTTTCTCATCCAAGTTCATGGACCATCTGAAATCTATCAACGAGGAGAGGATAGACCCCAGGTTAAGAACACTTGCTTTAGACTAGCATGTCTCTGGGAACCAAAACACAGAGGAAAGAGATGTCTTAGCAAACCAGCTTCCTCTTCCTGATGCACACTTTCCCTGAATCTCTTCTCTCCCCTTCATTCCACTCAACCTTCCTCTCCAGTCACAACTCCAAAACTCCCAACTCACTAAATGATACTCTTCAGGGTCCATAGACTAAAGACTTTGACCATCAACAAGGAATTAGACTGAGAACACAAATCTGTGATTTCTCATTTTTGAAAGTCACCATGGGGTGGCTAGGTGGCACAGTGGATAGAGCACAGACAGGCCCTGAAGTCAAGAGTACCTGAGTTCAAATCCGGCCTCAGACACTTAATCATTACCTAGCTGTGTGGCCTTGGGCAAGCCACTTAACCCTATCTGCCTTGCAAAAACCTAAAAAAAAAGTCACCAGAGGTTCTGAGAAGTTTAGTGACTTATCCATAGTCACATAGCCAGTATGTATCTAGGCTTCTCACACTCCAACATCAGTACCCTGTCTACACTGTAGACATAATGGGTTGTGTTAGGAGTTATATAGAATAATTATAGTTATAGAATACTAGGCTTGTTGACTAAAGTTGAGAATCACCCAAAGGACTGTGGAGAGATGTATGATAGATATGAGTAAGCTGCAAAACATCAGTAATGAACAACTGAACAGGAAAAATAACATTGAATCATCCAAGAGGTGACTAGATAGAAAAGAGGGTGTACCAATCATGTGCCTAGACCTCATATAGTAGATATGTGAAGCCCAAGTACCCTTTCTCAGAAAACTATTTTCAAATGTGCATAAAATATATTTGAAAAGGAAACCAAAGGTTAGAAAATGGAGATGTACTCTGAGATACCACCTCACACCTCTCAGGATGGCCTATATGACTAGAAAGGATAATGATTAATGTTGGAAGGGATATGGGAAATCTGGAACACTGATAGATCCAACTTTTCTGGAGAGCAATTTGGAATTATACTCAAAGGGCAATAAAAATGTGTTTACCCTTTGAACCAATACTACTCCTGAAGAGATCTTGAAAAACAGTAAAAATTCCACATGTACAAAAATATTCATAGTAGCTCTCTTTGTAGTGGCAAAGAATTGGAAACTGAGGAGATGCTCATTGAGGAATGGGCAAACAAATTATGGTACATATATATATATACGTATGTATGTATATCTGGAACACTATTGTTCTATAAGATATCATGAGAGACAGGATTTCAGAAAAGCCTGGAAAGACTTGCATGAACTGATGCTGAGTGAAGTGAGCAGAACCAGAAGAATATTATACACCTTAAGAACAAAATGGGGAGATGATCAACCTTGATGGACTTGTTCTCTTCATCAGTGCAATCAGGAGGCAGTTGGGTGGCACAGCAAATAGAGCACCAGCCCCTCATGAGTTCAAATCCAGCTTCAGACACTTGATAATTTACTTGGCTGTGTGACTTTAGATGAGTCACTTAACCCCACAGCCTTGCAAAAACAAACAACAAAAAAAAGACTATATCAGATTGCCTTCTGTTGGGAGGGGAGGGAGAAAAAAAATTACAAAATTCAAAACCTTGTAAAAAATGATTTATATTTATATAATAAATATATAAATATTATTTACAAGCCATATAAATAAAATAATTTCTATTTATATAAATATATATTTATATAATTTTTTAAAAAGAAAATGAAGATTTAATTTTTTTCCATCCAAATTCATGGAACTCCAAAATTTGGGAATAGTTTAGAGCAATGGACAAGTAATAAAGCTCACAAACACCATACTCCTACAATAACAAGAATGCTAGGAAAATGTCCCTAGTATGCTGAGAGGGTTCCCTATGGAAGATTGGGGTGGGGAGAGGGGAGACAGATAAGAATTGCACAGAATGAGAAGGTTATGACCTCTGTATTGGAGGGAATGTGTACATTGATAAATCAGATGAGATAGTGGGGG